>NC_025994.2:94798162-94933162 GCF_000442705.2 Elaeis guineensis | reverse complement strand
TGCACTTTCTTTTTTTTTGCACACAGCATAGCACAGTGCTTCAATTACCATCACATGCAATTAGTAGTGGTGGTGCTAATACTTTTTTTTGCACAGAATGATGCAAATTGCACCTTTTCTTGGCAAAGAAAATAAAACACATAGCTATAACAGAATTAGCGTTCTCGAACTTTACCTAATTGAACAATGTAGCACACTTGTTCATACATACAACTATAGAACTTCTGAATATAAAATGTCCAAAAGTTCTTTAGAAATCTAGGTACAAAATACACGAAAAGAAAATTCAATCCTGTGGCACAAGAAAAATGAATTTTTGCGACAACCTTTGACAAGTGATGATTGATATTTAGCATAGAAAGTGAAATGTACATACATTCCTTCAAAAGTTCAAAAACTTGAATATATGTCCCTCGAAAAATTGGAAACCTGCATACATGCTCAGGTTGTTTGATGAATCCCCTTCATGAATACTAACGTTATCAGCTTTCGTGGTTATTATACCCCCATATACTCTTCAAAAAGAGCACTTGATTGCTTCCTACATAAATTGTAAAGGAAATATGTACCATTGGAAACCCCTTTCCCTAATAAAAAATTATCATATTACATTGCCATTATACCCCTTAGTTTCTTTTCTTGAATATTTTTCACATACTTTTGGCACAAACATATATTTGTCCTGTACTGTCCAAAACTTATATCTAGCATGAAAACAGTGAATGGGCAAAGCGAGTTAGCTTTTAACCTAGCTAAACTAAGATTAAAATGATGAAGTCAAGGTAACACATGACCTGGGAAATCAAAGGTAACATGACCGGAAGGGTATACATACAGATTCCAGTCTTTTAAAGAGCATATCTAAGTTATCAACACTTTGAAGGGAAGATCAACAAGGGATTTTTGACAGGTAATTCATACCGCACCACCCCCACCCCCACAACACACACACACACGCAAAGGGGGCTAGCTAACAGTTGCCATTGAAGAAAAATTGATCCATAAAATACGTATATGGAAATGGAAATATAAGTTGAAGATGTCTTGTAGAAGGAAATAAAAAAGACAGCTTAAAATCTGCAAGAAACACACAGTAAGCTCGATGAATTGGCTAAGAAACAAATCTACACTAATTCGTTTGTGTTTTCCACCTTTCCTCCCTTTTGGAAGGACTGAAATGTGGTAGCCTCTCCAACACTGATTTATATGAAAAGCATGCTTCCCATTAGTATGGTTTTGATTTTATATGGTATGAGGATAGATGACGCAACAAGCTGGGCAGTGGATATGGAATTAAAATAGATTACAGCAACAAATCGAATGGTGAAGATGCCTGGCTCCTTACAGATCAAACCACTGGTGTTTAAACATATGATGCATACTGCTGCATATGCAGTAATATATGTGATCATACTGCATGTAGACCATAAATGACAGTCAACTTCGCATTGCGTAGCCCTACACATGGTTGCATATTTAAGGCCACCTAGCAGCTACACGAATGGCCAATCATTATATGGGCCATGCAGGTGAAGCAGCTTCAAGCTGATGGATATTAATTGTTATTGGATATTAATACTATTAAAATATTGAATATGTTATATCTATTGCTATTGGGTGTTAGATACTAAGAAATAAGCACTAATTATTAGTTATTATTGCTATTATCCATCCATAAAAAATTGCCACCATCATTATTGTTTTTCACTGTACTTGATATACTACATTATTTTTAAATAGTTAGAAATAGGACCTACATACACATCCATATATATTGCCTGCATAATGCATATGCATTATGTGGTTCCTTGACAGCCCACATATTCCCACTGCTTTTAAAACACTACTAACCATCAAAACCAAATCTACAATCAATAGGTCTAGACCACAATGAACTATCTGGATTCTGACGCCCAAGGTGGCAAAGTCCCCACCAGTTTCCCTTCTTCCCATCCACAAAGAGAGGAAAAACAAGATCACAGGATGGCTGCTAGTGATAAAGAAGATATGCATGTGTGTATACATACACACGTATATACACACACATATTATATACACATAATAACCAAACCCAACCCAAGGGACCTCTGGCCTGTCCCAGGCCCATTCCAGCCCTATATAAGGAAAAAAAAAATTGTTATGTTATATATTTGTCAAATAGAAAAGAGAGTGAAGTGCTTAATAGGAAAAACTATGATACTTTGTTGCAACTATCGCTTGTTTGCAGCACTTTTCATTACTAAAAGATTTGTTGTGGAAATTAGAAATGGAGTGAAATCCTCCTTAAAAAAAAAAAAAAAAAAAAGGAAAAAAGGGCAAGTGATGCACATATAACCAGAAGACATTGGGAACACCAAGGATTTAACCTAAAAATACCCAGTTTTTTCTAGTAACTTCAAAACTTGTCTCTATCAAAGGAAAAAAAAAAAGAAAGGAGTGGGGAGGGGAGGGGAGGGGAGGGGAGGGAGGCGGGGCTAAAAAATAGCCAGAAATAGGGCAAAAACTGGATCGAATACCAGTATATCCATATCCATATTTTTTTTATTTGACAAATACAAATACAGACATGGATATTAGTCAGATGCAAAAATTTATCTCCACATTTGTCTTAAACGGATATGGATACAAGTCTGATACTGGAATACATATATAAATGAGGATATAAGTCAGATAACTAAACTTTATGATCATAGAATCAAAGATATTACTAAGTGGATCATAGATCAAATTAATAGTATGTCAATGTTGTTATATGTTTCTCTTAAAAGCTCATGAGTGCTATATAAAAAATTAAATAAAATTACAAATAGAATTAGATATTCGGTTATAGATCAAATAACTATCTATCCATATCCATACCCCTTTTACTTTGACGGATGTGGATACCAACACGAATATTAGTCGAATACTCAAATTTCTACCTATATCCGGATAGATTCGGATATGAAAACAGATTCGGATGGATATTATCCAATCCCCTTTCATCCCTAGCCAGAAAGAATTCAAACCAATCCAATGAAGCACGGCCCTACATGAGAAAGGTAGAGAAACATTACCCCACTAAAGCAAACCTCATCAGGCTGGCCATAATCATGGCTCATATTAATTTTTGGGGGAAAAAAATCCCTTGTAACTTGAATCAAGAGTGCATAGTGGAGAATATTCTGGTGCAGAAGCATGGAAATAGAGCTCTCAAGAGAGAGCAAAAAAAATCAGCACAAGAGGAGGAACAAGAAAGTGCCTACAAAAGAATGGCAGGAAAAAAGATAATGTAAAAATCCCAAAGCAGGTATGGCACCAAATATAAAAGATTCCAGGTACTAAGATCCCATCTAGTTCTATCAAGCTGAATAGATCCAACATGGAATGAGCAGTCTTGGATCATTATATCAAAACAGAGAAATTTCTATATTGTGACAACTATTGTATGATTCTTAAACAAGGACACTTTTAGACTGAGGGTTTTTAACAGTTTCGACACTTATTAGAGCTTATTTAAGGTGTATAATGTGTGGGAGAAGTGCAAGGTTTATTTTATAACAGTTCAATAATTACAAAAGGCAGACACCTATTGTGTGATTCTTAAACAAGAACACTTTTAGACTGAGGGTTCTTAACAGTTTTGACACTTATTGGAGTTTATTTAAGGTGTATAATCTGTGGAAGAAGTGCAAGGTTTATTTTGTAGCAGTTCAATATATTATCAGCTAAAATCAAAATTAATTGGCTGTGCAATTTAAGCATGTAATTTAGTATCTGTGCGACAGGATGATCAATTACCTCTGTGTCAAAACGTACTGTACAGGTGAAAGATTTCCCAGCATCTGTGACAACAGTAACATCCTGTCCTGGTCGTATTTCATTTATGTTGCTTGGAAGGTCAATTGTGTACAGCTCATGACCTGTCAGGCCTAGTGAGTCAGCATCCTGACCAGGTTTGAAACACAGTGGGATAATACCCATGCCAACTAAATTGCTACGGTGGATTCTCTCAAAGCTTTTAGCAATCACAGCTTTCACACCCTGATATGGAAAAAAAGACAACATTACAGGAGAATCAAGAGAAATAAGAATGAACCACCTGCTAACATACAAGAAAGCACTGAATTTTAAAGAGATACAAACCAACAGCATAGGGCCCTTGGCAGCCCAGTCCCGAGAGCTACCACTCCCATATTCTGCTCCAGCCAAAACTATGGTGTCATGTCCATCAGCCTTGTATCTCTGGAAAAGATGTTCAGCATGACATAAAAAAGGGAGATCAAGTTCTTACACTCTGAAGCAAGTATCACATATAAATCTAGCAACCAACCCAGATGTTAATTGGTTGATGCTGTAATGTGATAGATGATTAATGAGGCTGTGGGATCAAAACACAATCATCCATCAAGGACATGGGAAATGACATACGTAGGAAAATGACATACTTTTTATAGCTCGACACTATATCACACATCATTTCCAGATATGTACATTATTGAAATATTCTCTCATTAACAACTTCATTTACATCATTATTAGTGCACTATAACCAAATATTAGATTAGTAAAGCAAAAATTTTCAGCAAAGGCAGGAAGTTTACATGCTTTACAAATATTTCCTCGCCAAACATAGTTGAAGCCCCAGCAGAAGTTGCCACTTCTGCATGCTTGGCTTGATGGAAGTGAATACCAAACATGAAATTATGCCTTGACATCCCAAAACCAAGAGAGTGACAGATAAACCATAAAAGATCAAAGTAATAAGGAAAATGGTCTAGAACCAATCATCACATTGGCTGTTGCAATACAGCCAATAGTAAATTTCAGTCAATTTTACAGACAGTTCGACATCTGACAACAAAGCATCTACATTTGTGGAACCAATTCAGAAAACTTGTGACCATGCAGTTGTTTACAGCTAGAACCCTCCGTTATTCTACTGGTGTTAGAAATGATATGGGCAATGGTCCAGGTCATATCAAAAACCACAGGATATCCAATCTGATCATCTATAACTACAAAAATTTTATGAGCAGAACATGCTTCAATAGAAAAGCTCAGTTGTTAGGACCAAAAGCTTACCATTGCCGCATCAAACACATAAAGTTTCTCCCCTGTTGGAATGTGAATTGTCTTCGGGCCCACTTCTCCCTTCAAGAGTTTATTTACAAGGCGAATGTTAGCAAATGTTCCCCTTGCCATTACTTCATCATTCCCACGACGACTGCCATATGAATTGAAGTCTTTGCGGTCCACACCATGCTCAAGGAGATATTTTGCAGCTGGGCTGTCCTTGTGGATGCTCCCTGCCGGTGAAATGTGATCTGTTGTAATGCTGTCACCAAAGCTCAGCAAGCAGTATGCATTTTTCACCCCATGAGGTCCAGGTGGAGTCATTGTCATATTTTTGAAGTACGGGGGCTCATGAATGTAGGTAGAATTAGGGTCCCATGAGTATAAATTTGTGGCTGGGACCGATAGTTGGTTCCACATTGGATTGCCCTTTGTGATTGCCTCATAAGTGCTCTTGAACATGTCTGGCAACACACTTGATTGAACAACCTAAATGGTAACACATTTCTGGTTAGTGATTATGTTACATGGGAAATGGTTGATGAACAAAAGTGGTGTTCTTTCTAAACTACAAGTGTATATTAGACGAAAAGAAAAGCATATATGAAGAGTGCAGTAGCACTGAAGACAACAATGATTCTAAGGTTTGAATCACCAGGATGTGCATCCAAGTTTTTGATTTTCAGCTGTAGTACACAACAAAAATTGCTGCAGGCAGTGAAACTTGCAGTATGGATGAAATATGGGCTGTATGGCCATATAGGCCTTCTTTGCATCCAGCCATTAAGGTTCCAATCACCAATGGCCTCTCATATTACCCACCAAAAGAGAAGGCAGATGTAAAGGTTGACACGGTCCATGCCCAAAGGAAGAAAGGGTAAGAAAGAGACACACACACACACACAGAGAGAGAGAGAGAGAGAATATAATTCTTTTGAGAGTTTTCAACACATAAAAAGTCTGTAGTATCCCATTTAGAAAAGAATACAGAACAGATGAGACAGTTCCAAGCTAACCAAAATCTTCAAATATCTGCTGTATTACCTCTGCAATTTCTTCAGTGGATGGCCATATGTCCTTGAAATACACACTCTTCCCATCCTTTCCCGTTCCGATTGGCTCCTTCTCGAAATCAATGTCAACCTACATTCATACATGTAGAACATCCTATTTATTTAATCATTAGCTTCACTGTCAAGACATTCAGTTCAATTTAAAAAAATATGATTGATAACACATAATGTAACCCTGTCAAAGAATATATTTCTTTATAAATGTCGTTTTCATGAATAGGATCCAATCTATTGCAAAATTATAGGTGTACTGCCACAAGTTTTGCAATTCGAAGTATTATGATCAGCATCCAGGAACAATAAGAAAAAGAACTGGAAACAGTAAGCATGAACCAGCACAAGATAAGCCCACATAGCATGGTGACTTTCTGCATTTATTTGACTGGCCACTTTTATGTATCTCAAACATCCTAAATTAATGCAAGTGAGCATCTCAAGTAAATGCATGAAACTGAAACCAGCAGTCGTAAAATATAGGAGAAACAATAAATATACTATTACATAAACATATAGTAATAGATGTTCTTTAAATATATGTGCATCATTTACTGCAAACTAGCCAAGACAGCAAAAGCAGTATTCGTCGATTAAAATTTAGGCATACGCTGCACAATCCACTGAAAACTTAATTTTCAGTTGCTAAATTTGTATTTTGCAGCTATGAGTTTTCTTTCTCCAAAGGAGTCAGAATTATAAATTTATGCATAAAAGCAGATTATTTGATTTTGATCTCTTTGTCCAGCTAGGATAAGCAATGGTCACATGTACCCACATCTGATGCATGTTGAACAACTCAGAATTTCAGATACTCCTTATAATATCAAATTGCATTTTTTTTGGTGATAAAATTGCTTTTTTTTTCCCCAGATGAATATATAGTTAGACTCTTTGAATAGCAAGTCCAATATGGCCGTTAAAAAAAATCTCACCATAATGAAATCAGAAGTTGGCTTTTGTTGTTCTTGTAGTTTGTTTAACAGTCTTAAAAACTTTACAGAGTGTTGTACAATCCTATGACCCTGCGCTAAATTTGAAGTTTGACTTGAATATGAGTATTTGACAACAAAACCTTATTTTGTTGGCATTGTTTACATGATGACATCCTGCCAGCCATGGTATGATAATCATTCATTATTCTTGATGTTAACACCCTGCAGTTGTAGCATGAAGCAAGAAATGAACAAGTCTATGTTTCATAATTATAGCTGCTACCATTTTCGAAATCCCAAACGCTTTATCGATTGACAAAAAAACCTTGAAACACACACATTTAACAAGCAACCATTATTGAAATTCCGAAAACAAAAACAGCATCATCATTTTGGTATGAAATGATAGCACTAAACATCTAATGTTAGCACTTGGATATGTACATTATGGAAGGAAGGAAGGCTAATCCAAACACTTTCTTTATGTTAAGTAGCCAAGAACAAAAAATTTTAAGTTTCCTAGATGCATATCCAAACACTTTCTTGACCACTTTCTTGCATTACTTTTATATTTCTGAATCTTTTTTAATACATCCTAACACTTTTGAGCCAACTGCTTTTCTCAGCATTGTTGATGACAAACACAAACACCAATATTTACTTACTGTGCCTGCAAGAGCATATGCCACAACAAGTGGAGGTGAAGCAAGATAATTAGCTCGAGTTAGGGGATGCACTCGGCCCTCAAAGTTCCGATTTCCAGAAAGCACAGCAGCAGCAACAATATCTGCGACAATGTTACAAAAAATCAATATAAGACTCAAATAAAATATATACAACATACTGTATTCATGCAGAGAAAAAGAAAAAAATAGCAACAAAAGTAATAATGAAAGTAATGGCAAAATATAGTGCTACCATTTTCAGAGATAGCAGCAGCAACAGACTCATCAAGATCTCCAGAGTTTCCTATACAAGTAGTGCAGCCGTATCCAACTAAATGGAAACCTTGTTGATTCAAATAGTTTTCCAGTCCACTAGGAAAATCAATAACTGCATTTCAGATTCTCTTCAATAACAGAAGTATTAATGGAATAACAAGAGTAATATGATAGAAAATGGCATTTTAAGAGTTGCTTTTTACATTACACAGATCCATATACCTCTTGAGCAAATACTTGGTAACAACTCCAGATCCTGGGGCAAGACTTGTTTTTATCCATGGTTTAACCTGTTAACTAACTATGTTTAGTTTGCCAATAATACACCAAAAAAGTAAGAAGGCAAAGCTCAAAACCAAAGGAAAACAGGTTTGCCCAGGGTCATGATATATTTGGGTATAAGGACAAACCTCAAGACCCAATTCACAAGCTTTCTTTGCAACAAGACCAGCACCTAGCATGACACTGGGATTGGAGGTGTTTGTGCAGCTCGTAATAGCTGCTATAACAACACTACCATGTCTGAGCTCTGCAGGTTGTCCATGGAAAGAGAACTTCACAACTTTGTCCTGTGAATCTTTTGGCACAGCAAAGCCCTGACATAACAAAATCAAAGTACTCAGTGGCTACAGTATGTAAACCACATGGATTACAAGTGAACTAAAATCAAGTAAACATGTATCCAAGTTCCTTAGTATTACCAATGAGTCAACAATCCGACTTCAATATGTACCATGTTAAAATTATGATGAGGCATAAAATCCAATCTAAGTTTCATGTTTATATCTACAAAATTGATAAAAAAGAAAGTACAGAGTATCATTACATGTGGTGCAACAATTAGGAATTTAGGATTATATGCTAAAATAAGCTGATAGCATAAAACCTGGCAAAGTTATAAGCATCAGATGTGTAATAAAGACCACATAAAGTAGTGGTCAAGCAACATAATGCATTAATCTATATGTACAAGACTTCCTGCATAAAATTGTCATTGGTATACTCAATTTGTACAGGACTATAGATTCTGGTACAAAAAGGAACCCTAGCTGCAGTCTGAAGAAAGCAATCTACAATGCAGTTACACACTCATCACCTTGAATCCAACTTTATTGTCAAGACAAGAATGCCAGTCTGCCTTCATTTCTTTCAGAGGAACTCGGTCATGCGGTCTGTCATAGATATTAGTAGAAGAAACTTCAGATGACAAATCAGGAACAAAACTATAGATGAACTATTGACAGCAGGAAATACTATGCACGCAGGTTACCTCTTTGGACCAGAAACACAGGGCTCAACATCCGTGAGGTCCAACTCTAGATAAGATGAATAAACTCTTTCTACTTGAGGCTGACTTACAAAAGACATGTCAGTCATGCAACTCTTAAAACTTATTAAGTATAATTTCGTTAAATAAAAAGGCTTACCTCACTATAATCAACAAACATGTTGTTAGCTCGCAGATAGGACTCAATCATTGCTACCTATATACATTAATTAAAAGAAAAGGTTTCTATTTAGTAAACCAGCCTCACATGGTTGTATATTCAGAAATCTGGTTAATTAATAAGCTTCCTACAGAATGTTGGAAAATTCCCACCAAAAGATATCCAACTTCTTTGATGCACACAATAAGAAAACTGGATTATCAAGGATGTCATAGACCATAAAACAAACAGGAATTCCTCTGCAACTAGATTATCAAGTATGTAATAGACCATAAAACATGCAGGAATTTCTCTGAACTTCTTTGTTTCTTTTTTTCACCCATAACATTTTCCAAAAAAATTGTGAAAATGGATAGACAAGCAATTCCTCTTTATCGCAGGCTTTGAGTGAAAAATTGATAGTGCAGTACATCAGAAGAAATACGTCAGATTCCACCAAGAACTTTGAAATACTCACAGTTTCATCACTTCTTCCTGTCAGCTTGAGATATTGCAGAGTGACATGATCTACAGGAAAGAAACCCATGGTTGCTCCATACTCAGGTGACATATTAGCGATTGTTGCCCTGTCAGCCAATGATAACTCACCCATACCCTCACCTATATATAATGAGGTTCTAGTTTTCAGAGAAGGATGATGCTAAATTAGTGCTACTAAATAAATGAGTAAGAAATGATATCTACCATAGAACTCAACAAACTTGCCGACAACACCATGCTTTCTCAGCATTTGTGTTACAGTCAATACTAGGTCAGTTGCTGTGACACCATTGCGTAATTTCCCAGACAACTTGAACCCCACAACACCGGGTAAAACCATGCTCATGGGCTGCCAAATAAGATAAATAAAGCATTAGCCAATTACAACAAATTACAAACATAGAATTAAATCTTGTTTAATTATTCCAGTGAAGAAGCACAGCATGGAGTAAATAATGAAACAAGCAAACAAGCAAATTATCTATATGGAAAGGTTATTTTAAAATATCATTTAATCAGTTAATATGATAAATTTTCTTCTAATGTGAAGATTTAATGTTTTCAGCACAATGTAAAAAAATAATAATATTGTTCTTGAAGAAAAATGCTAACTATTGCATATATTTAATGGCAAAATATAGTGCCAAATGAAATCCATCTGAACGCAAAAAACCTAATTAATTTGCAGAACAGTTGCATTCTTAATGTATAAAGAAGTTCTTTGTCAAAAAAAAAAGAACAAAAACAAAAAGAAAAAGGATTCCTCAGATACTTTGCATGTAAATTGCGAACGGTATGTTCACTGACTTGTAAATAGTGAACAGAAGCTCTCTCCCATTTGATCAGAGGAGGGAGGTAGCACCAGAGACCTTATTCAAAAAGATAGGATGTAAACTTTGATGGAGGTATATTAAAGCCTCACTTTCCATTCCATGCAAAAAAGGCCCTGACTTATTTATTAAAAAAAAGATTAATGAAAGACAAACAAGGTCTCCCAGGAAATCACTTGGGTAAACTTTGTCAAAGGAGAGCAGCCCAAATAAAATCCCAGCCAGAGAAACCTAACATATCCAACTTGTCAAAATAATTCTTGGTTTCCCACTGACAATTAGTCAAAGACGTTGACCTAAAGAAGTCATTCGATCTGTAACTTGTCAACTCAGCCCACTCACCCACCCCCTTTTGTGGGTCAGGTGGGGAGTTTCCGTGATTTGCTGCTTTTTCCGCTGCTGTTGTTTTCAGAAATGGTCTTCTTAGTATGTGTAGTAAAAGAACTCCTTATGGGAGAATCTATATCATATTGAAGTTAGTCCGAGACTAAGCTAAGAATGGTTTGTCTGAGATTAAGCTAGAAATGGAGTTAACAATCAAATTGTAACTTTAATTGATCAATTGGTTGCCTTCTAATGTACTGAAGAAGATTAGCAGAAGAGAAGAACTCAAAGCAGTTAGCCAAATTTCCCAACAATTCACCAATCACTGCTGAAGAATGAAGGCGCCTGTTCTAAAAAGATTCAATTGACATAATAGTAACATTAAGAAGCTAAGCACAGGCTAAAAGCCTGAAACAGTATAAAACTGGAGTCAATGGAACCTGATTCTAGTGATCATATGAAAGCTGTGGTGGCGACCCATAAATATACATCTCCCCTCTTTTATTCATCATATCCTTCCTTGCTCAAACAAAGGCAGAGTAAGAACTGATAAGAACCTGTGGCAGAAAAGGAAAAACCAAAAAAGGAAACAACATTGGAAGACTATCAACTTCCACGACTGCTTGAATGGCAAGAAGAATGGGTTCAAGCATTTAGTAGTTTGGATCAACTAAGAAGATCATAGAGAAAGTTGTGAAGAAAAATTTTAAGATACGGTAAGATTGAACCAGTAAACTATATGTTATGTTCTCCAAAATCGCCGTTTTCCGAATAAGAAATATTTTAGGCCTCCTAGAAAAATGTAGAGTTTATTTTCTTCTTACTGCCTCTCCCTGATTTTTCTTTTTAATTCTCCAGAAAACTTTATTTAGTCTCAGTTTCTCAGCAATCAAATAGCACTTAAGGTTAGAGAATAAATATATCAAGCACTGCCTAATAATGTATAGACTGGCACTAACAATTACACACATATCGGTCTGTTAGCACCAAAATCATATCTAAAAAAAGATATAAGCATAAATGACCATGAGGGGCAAAAAAAAATGATCATAAAAAACTGTGGAGCTTCCGGGTAATTAAATCGATTTTCTTATAGAATGAATTTTTAAAATTAAAATTTAAAACATACATCAGCTACATAACTAGTAGTATGCATAGCAACGTATGGCAACAGAGTTTGAAATTGTAGGAACAAATCTAGGCCTTGAAATATGTAGTGACTGAATATCATCCATGTGTGGTTTAAGTGGAGAACATGCAAAAGGAGCATTTGTCTTCTAAATTGTTAACCATAACAGATTAGAAGGAAAGCTACTCTAGCAATCAGTACACTTTAAATCCACATAATAGCTTTCATCCAGACACATACAAGTTAACCAATCAGTCCTTTAAAGAGGAAAAAAGGGACCTATTCTATGATACTTTACCTGACCAAGCATTGTAGCCTCAGCTTCAATTCCTCCAACTCCCCAGCCAGCAACTCCTAATCCATCAATCATAGTTGTGTGTGAATCAGTTCCAACCACACTATCTGGGTACAGAATGCCATCAGTGTTGAAGACAACTCGGCCAAGGTATTCCAGATTAACCTGAATTTTTTTTTTTCACTACACCTTCAGATAAAACTAATACCAAATATATATATATATCATCATGATTCATGATGCTTAGCATATCAGTTTAAGATTAATATGAAACAAACTTGATACAGGAGGAAAGCACCACAGCTTTTAAGATAGTTTAGAACTGTTACCTGGTGTACAATACCAGAACCTGGAGGAACAACGAGCATGTTGTGAAAAGCAGTAGATCCCCATTTAAGAAAGCTGAATCTCTCTTTATTCCTTTGGAATTCAAGTTCCATGTTTGCCTGAACAGCATTCTCAGACCTTGCCACATCTACCTGTACTGAGTGATCGATAACAAGATCTACTGGAACCTGTATGGAGGAGAACAAGGAGCTAGAAAAATTAATGGCTCACATCCAGCATGAAAGGATGATTCACATACTGGTGCTACTAATGTGATCTAAAAGTTAACAGAATTTATGGATGCCTTGCTCATAAGTATTTGTCTCTTCTAAAAAAAACAGAATTAGTTAAACTATTAAATAGAATTGAGACAAAACAAGGGGCATAAGGGAGGCTGCATTTTTTGGTTTTTGGTTTTTGTGTGTGTGTGTGTGTGGGTTTTGGGGGGGGGGGGTGGTGGTTGGGGAGGCACAGAAACCAGAACACACCAATGGATTGATCTTATTAGAATCACTTCCCAGCTTGTTCATAGCATCACGCATGCAAGCAAGGTCAACAACAGCTGGAACACCAGTAAAATCCTGCACAAAAGAATTGATTAGTAGCAAGAAAAATAAAGCCCTTTAGGAGCAGCATAATGTAGATAAGCCTCATGGATCTACCTGCAAAAGAACACGAGCAGGCTTGAATGGTATCTCAACTTGTTTTGGGGATGTATTCTCCCAATCAATAATTTTTTCAACATCATTGTTGGTGACCTGGAAGTTATCGCAATTACGGATTGCTGATTCAAGAAGAATCCGGATAGAGTATGGCAGCTTATCTAAATGCATAAAAAGGAAAATGGTCAGTGCACTTCTCTTCAAAAATGACTTGCACATTGGGAAAAGAAAGTTCCCATAGCAGAACCTTTTTTTCTTTGTTTTCTTTTCATAATAAAAGAAACAAGTTTCATGAACTACATAAGCTTCAAATCTCCATTGAAGCACTAAGCACTCTCAGTAACATATAGCATAAGCTTCAAATCTCCATTGATGCACTAAGCACTCTCAGTAACATATAGCATAAGCTTCAAATCTCCATTGATGCACTAAGCACTCTCAGTAACATATAGCATCCCATCGGCTTCCACAAGAATTTTTCCATCCATTCATTTGCAAACAAATAAAAAGAAAATTCCAGAAAATATGAATGCAAAGAAAGAGAGGAGCACGCACGCACATGTAACGTCCAAGAAAATCTTAGCTCTACAACATCATTGAACCATATCAAATAAAAGTTCCAGGGAAAAAATAAAGAAAAATAACAGAACCACTCATGGTCTCAGTTCTTGCATTCATATGCCATATTGGATGTGGAACTGTCAAAAAATCACTAGATCAAAGTTCATTGAACCTACATTGGGTCAGGCAACTTGGTAATCAAACCAATGTTCCTGACATGTTTCCCTGTAGCAGAATAACTGATCCAGGAGGGTTTATTTTAATGACAAAAGCAGCTCCAAGAGAGATCTTAGCACATGCATTACCGATTCTTGGATCATTGAGTGCAGGTAAGCTGTAGAATTTCCCAAATTCACCACCTCTAGGCTTCGGAAGGCTGGTCAGTATGTTCTTGAATGGATTCTCGGTAGCTGAATACACACATGCAACCAAACAGCAAAGCATAAAGCAGTCATCATACATAATCCATACAATTTAAAGTAACTCAAGAACTTAAAAGGAATACAGATACCTTACCATCCAAACCAAAAACGCCCAGACTTAGACAGAAATGATGTATTCAAGAGTCAATTCTAGGAGTCCTTGAATCATGATATATTCTGTACGATAAATTATGAACTTTTTGATGTGAATTAAAATTTCGGAACTCCTCAAAGGAATCAATTAAAACCTCTAGGCCGTTATACTGTTTCTTATCAAAAATAAAATAAAAGCACTATTTTTCTGCTAGAATCTTGAAAAATAATTCTAAAAAAAGACGGATTCCCACATAGAAATCCAGAAATCAAAACTAATCATCCCAAAATGTGGATTTTCCACCTCCAAATATTTCAAGACGGTCATCATCACCCTAGAATAACAAGTATGAAAGACCAAAAATTCCAGAACAGCCAAGATAGTGACCTCCAACAAGATCAGAGGTTTAGAAAACAAAGACGGAAACCAACAAAGAATCGGTTTTTTCATCAAAAAAAAAAAAAAAAAAGTATTCAGAATCGAATATTTTACCCAGGGTGGCCATTTTCCTCTGGAACCGTTCGATCACGACCGCCGAGCTCCTGATCTGGGCCCTGAGACTCACCGGCGACCTCCAATTCCCGTGCCTCCAAGTGCCGAACGATCTAACAAGCGGCCGGGGTAAAGAAGAGCAGGATCTCGAGAATCCGATGGACCTCGAGCCAAGCAAAGACGACGAAGAAGTCCCCGAGAGGCGAGAAGAAGAAGCTAAAGCCCTGGAGACAAGAGGAGAATTGGAGGAGGACGTGGAGGCGGAGGAAAACCTAATCCCAGAAGAAGCCAGCCTGAGGAGTCCAGACGACGGGGAGGTGGCTTTATACATCCTTGAACGGCATCAAGATAAGAAGACGAGGAGGAAGGTGAGAACGCGACCGCTTCTTTCTAGAACGAGATGGCGGTGATCTTGGACCGCGCGATTTCTGTTACTGGGACTCCTCGTCTCATTCTTGATGACAAATGGACAATTCGAGAGGAGGACGGCAGTAAGTGAGGGAGTGGAGCCGGGGTAAGAGATGGGCGTAGGGTTTTGTGCCGGCGGCGTGATGACATATAACCGATATGGAGGAGGTTTCGGCAACAGACACGCTCCCCCGCCGAGACCAGATAGACACGGCAAGATTCTGGCGTGTTCCACAATGCCTGATTGGATGGTTCATGACGAACGGGGAACACGCGAGAGCAGTGACGCGGTGGGGCCCGCTGCTTTTTTCGTGCGTGTATGTGGAGCATGTGTATTGGTTTTAATGGAATTATACCGTGAACGGTGCTCGGAAAAGACAGCCGAGTCGAGCACGGGATGCTTCTGACTCGTTCTCCATGGCCGTGAGTCCGCAATTAAATTTTGTTCGGTGCGATCGAAATGCAGCTGAAGTCTGATTTACGGGTGGTTTTAGACTTTGGTGGAGATGAAGAACTGCTTGATCTTTGGTTTTGGAAGAGCTAGGAGCTACAAACATCTTTGCTGTTGCTTCATGGGCATGTGACTATATATATATATATATATATATAGATATGTAATCCAGGAGCAGCCTTGTTAATGGATAAGATTGTCTGTTCACTTTCTAGAGAGATGGAAAATTTTCTAAACATCTTTATGATATAGATGGCGTCACGCACATAATTTGTTATTTACCTTACAAGAGCATGCTCGAACATGAATTATTTGCAAGAGGATGCATATTCAATTGGCACGGAGCATGACAGATGGCTGCAGAATATGAGTCCTTGCCTGCACCATCTACTTACCAATAGTATAGGTTGCACATGGTACCAATACCACATATGAGTTTATAGCAATTCTGGAAAAAGCTTCACTACCTAATGCGTCAAGGAAAAAACCTCGATGTGTGCCTAGATATTTGTTGATATATTTCCTTCTTCATAAGCTATTCATACAGCAGAAAAGGTAATATTTAGGTTTCACATGAAATCAGAAACTAGTCTGCTAAACATGCTTTGTAGTCTGGCATTTGCAAGACAACTGTTCCAGTTTCTGAAGGAAGACTTGTTGAGATAAAACAATTTTCTTGACATCAATTAGGCATTCACAGTGCTCACTTTGCAGACTGCAAGCAATCATTCTTCAATAAAATGTGATCCTTGAGGTCTGTTTTCATTAGCCTGTAAGTGTAAACTGAATATTGTGCCTTCTTGCCTGGATTTGAGCATGGTATGTAAAGGCTTTCAATTGATGACAGAAACATAGCATGAGATGGGTGCTCTTATCTTAATGACCTGTATGTTGGAAGAGGAGGGCTTTAATTGAATAGGATTGGTGCAGCTAATTCATAACAAGAATTAGGCAATCCTGATGGAACATTTTCGTCCAAGCCTAAAAATATTATTTACAGCCGCCTAAAGAGTTCCATTTTTCTCCATCCTAATTGTGTTCATTCTAGACCAAAAAAATGCTGCATGTAGTAGTAGTCATGTGAAGATAGGAGAAAGGCATGCTGATGAAGATTTTTCATTTTATTTTGTATAGAACGTTGCAATAGTTAATAATTTTGCAGCCAGATACGGTTCATTGGTAATCAGCAAGAATAATGACAACTGCCTAAATTGGTGAAATGGATTTCTAATGACCGCAAAAATGTCGAGTTAACAGTTATTTCTAAAGGAAAATCTAGAGCACCATCAAGGCTAAGGAACAAGCAGAATTTAACAAAAATACTGATACCAATGTATTGTGGGGGGTTTAATCCCACATCGGTTGTGAGTCAGGAGTACTCTGTCTTATATAAGATAAGAGACCCTCTCTCCCTCAAGAGGCATTTTTTGGGCCAAAGCCCAAGGGATAAAACTGTGAGGCCGCCCAAAGGCCGCAAGCCTATGTACGTGGCTCCTCCAATAAAACAAAGTCCCTCTAACTGGGGGGCTACTCTCCTTATATGAGATAGGAGACCCTCTCTCCCTCAAAGGTATGCACGCGGTCAAAACGGACAATACCTCTCACTGGGATAAAAGTTTTATATGAAAAGATCCAAGGAAAACATCTAGTTTAAGGTTATCATGGGGGGCTACTCTCCTTATATGAGATAGGAGACCCTCTCTCCCTCAAGGGTATGCATGCGGTCAAAACGGACAGTACCTCTCACTGGGATAAAAGTTTTATATGAAAAGATCCAAGGACCTGTGGCTGTTCATTAGATGCAGTGGTAACATCTAGTTTAAGGTTATCATGGAGCCAATGAATTGCATCGATTTTGTTGTTTAAGCTTCCAAAAATTAACAATGAGGTAACTTAAGAATATCCATTATCATTACATTAACTAATAATTCAGGTTATACAAGGATACCAGTAGTCATATGTACCTTGCTGATAGCTCCATATATCATCATGTGAACTTGTGAAACATATGTATGGCTGGAAAACTAAAATTTCTTCCCAATACACAGGACTCCATGATTTCACTAGAAAATTTACATACAATAATAGTATGGCATATAGGAGGTGTTGGACAAAAGTAGAGCATAGAAAATACTCAGGGAGGTTTTCTTCTCCTTAAGGGAAAGAATTTTTTTGATAGATATTATATCAAGTGCTAGCAGAATGAGAATGTTGCAGAAAATGAAAATATAATGAATAAAAGAACAGCAGAACAGGCTCCAATTTTTCCCTTACAGCTCTCCGTTCATTATTTTGGAATAAGCAAACAAAAGTATAATTATATCCGGCTGTATAATCCTTCATTAAATTTTGTTCTGCAGACACAAATGGAGGTGCAAAATTAGCAACCCCTTGACCTAAACTGAGGAGAGATCCTCATGTTTGTGTTGAATGGTTACTCCAATCCTGAGGGTTCCTTGGATGCTTACTCCCATGACGGTTCCTCACAGATAACAAATTTGAAACTTTGCTGCTTCAAATACTAGGATTCAATCCAGCATCTTTTACTTTCTCCATGCAGATGCTGACCGACAGTGTGGATGAAAACTTTGCACATCTTATATGCACATTCTATATTGACTCTAAAATTTTAGCTCTTTTATAGTATCCATTTCAAGCAAATTCTCCAGCCAATCTGGGAACCTATGCAGAAGATAATTGCTACAACGTTCTGTTGGCTAATAAGTAGGCAATAAGCCATGTAAGATGATTTGAGATTTTCAACATAAGCACAATTTGCAAACCCCTTTAATATTCAGACAAGTTACGTCCTTCTTTCACTTTTCCTACATATTTTATGATATCCTATTCCTTTGCACACTAGAATAATAAAAGAGCAACGGATCAAAGCTAAATTGCAAAAAAATTTAGAAAATGACTGTGGAACATGGATAAAATTTGCTCCTATAAAATTTATTTAAGAAAAGAACAAAAGACTTTTTAACTAATCAACCTGCAATATTATTTCACCATTTTATTCCACATCTCTGACTGAAGTCCTTCCAACCTTGTATGGTTTACTTGTTTCATGGTTCTTTCCCATGTTTCTTTATCATGTAATATGAGAAAACATCACCACTGCCAAGATGAGCTGTAATCCAGCTTTCTTATTTTAGGCTGTTACTACTGAAAGAGAAGCCCAATCCATAATCAAGGACAGCTATTATTATGTAAATTTACATCTACTGGTGCAATTGAGCTAAATCTGTCCTCCCCAATCCTCATCATAAACCATGAAACTTTAATAGAAATTATCAGTATGCTCTTCTGGTTTCACCTTAAAAACAAGTCGGGTCTCCCCTTCTTCTTTTTTGTCCTTGTGCAGTCATGGGTGTGGAACCTGTGTTCTTCCATAATTTGATCATACATCCTTGCAACTTCACCTAAAATCTATATAATATATTGTTTCTATATACAGCATTTCCCTTGTCATCCACATGTAGTAGATTGTTTCCTTGCAACTTCTCCCAAAATCTATATAATATATTGTTTCTATAACATATTGCAATGTCCATAATTTCTTTCTATATACACCATTTCCCTCCTCATCCACATGAACTCTTCCGGTTCCTATTCGGAGTATATAAGTTGTTATGTCCCCATTGCATGAGTTGCAATCAAACTGAACTATAAACTGTATAACATCCTTCAAAATATTATAATAATATATTCTTATATTGTACTATATAAGGTTCAGTATCTCGGTACCGGACCTCCTACCAATACTGCCCTATCATAGTCTCGGCACATCCGATATGAAGGCCAGTTCAATATACCAAGTATCGATACGTGCCCCATATCATATACCAGTTCGATATTAGTACAGTATAGTTGGTACATACTGGTACCAACTGGTATGGCAAACATTATTATAATAGATAGAACATCAATTCAAGCTCTATAGTCAATGACAATCTGAATAGAACTCCCAGAATGAACCACTAAAGATGAAAAACCAATCTCAGATATAAAATATCAGACCACATTTCAGTTTCTAATTAGTAATTGGATGCTAAAAATTATAATATATGTTTGCAGGGCAAAGAAATACCTGTTCAAAATAAAAGAAAAGCATAAAGGAATGGAATGAACTGACACTGCTTCAGAATCACAAGCCTGCATCAAATAAATGTAAGGCTCCACAATGTCAGACAGTCTAAATTCACCACCAATTAAGTTAAAACATGGAACATTCCTGTAATTTATATATACCTGATGACTAACATAATCAACAAATCCAGGGAGCCTATATAACTGTAGCCATGTATAGAAGCTATAGATAAATTACAAAATGGAAATAGGAGATAAGATAATGATAATTGGATGATGCAATCTCCATTAGAATCCACAATTTGGTTTCCCAATTCCCATGGACATTAGAGCAATAGTTGTCCTCACAACTTCTATCATCATACATAATCATTTTTAAAACAGGCTTGGAGGAATGAATTTGAGAAAATGCCCGCCAAAAATAAGACTTAGCAGCGGAAACAAAAGGAGAGCCAAAAGAAGAATTCCAGAAGCCAAGCCAAACTATGTGAGGGCGTCGGCACCAGCAACAATCTCCAGGATCTCCCCAGTAATTTTGGCCTGCCGCTCCCTGTTGTAGGTGATCGACAGGGCCCGCTTCAGCTCGATGGCGTTGTCGGTCGCATTGCTCATCGCGCTCATCCTCGCAGCAAGCTCACTCGCCAGCGACTCCTGCAAGGCCCTGAGAATCTGGCTGTTGAGGTACAGAGGCAGCAGCGCATCAAGTATTTGAACTGGGTCCTGCTCGAATTGAAGGATGGGTGAGAAGGCCGGTGTTGGGGTGCGAACAGTCTCGCGCTCCACCGTCAGCTTCCCCTCCTTGGTGGTGAGCCGGAAGAGCTCGTCCTCAGCAGCATCGACGCACACGCCGTTGATATCGCAAATTTCGCCCTTTGGGGAGAGGGGAAGGAGGGTATGGATAACGGGGTCGGACTTGACGAGGGAGACGAATTTAGTATAGAGGAGCTCCACCTTGTCGACCTCCTCGCTGACGAAGAGGGAGAAGACATCGTCGGCGATGGCCTGAGCTTCTTTGGTGGTGGGTAGAGTGCCGACCTCGAGGAAGCGGTCGACGGGGATGTAGGGGCGGCGCTGGAAGTAGCTGTTACCCTTCTTGCCGACGCTGATGACGGTGTAGTCCAGGCCGAGCTGTTTAAGGTCGGCGATGCGGGACTCGGCCTTCTTGATGATGTAGTTGTTGAAGCCGCCGCAGAGGCCGCGGTCGCCGGTGACGACGACGAGGCCGATCTTCTTGACGGGGCGAACGTTGGTGAGGGGGACGTCGATGTCGTCGCTCTGGAGCTGCTCGTTGATGTTGTAGAGGACCTCGACGAGGGTCTCGGAGAAGGGCCGGCCGCTGACGACGGCCTCCTGGGCGCGGCGGACCTTGGCGGCGGCGACGAGCTTCATGGCCTCAGTGATCTTCTGGGTGTTCTTCACGGAGTCGATGCGCCCGCGGAGCTCGCGGAGGCCGCAGTGCACGGCGGTCGAGGGTAGGCGGTGAGAGGAGGGCGAAGGGGACCCCGGGAAGAAGCGGGAGGGGGCGATGAGGGAGCGAGAAGAGAGGGAATCGAAATCGGGGAGAAGGGACGGTTTGGGGGATGCCCACGTGGTGAGATTAGAGCAGGACATGGTTTTAGAGCTTTCGGAGAATTCTCTCTCTTTGAGAAAAATTGAGTATTGAGGGGGTGTGGGTTTCTGTGTGCTTGGTCGGGGTTGTTTGCTCTTTTGTTCGGTGTTTTTTGCTCGGGTGGCTGGAAGAGAGGAAGGGAGGAGGAGAGGGGAATGAGAGGTGGAGGGAAGGAGTGGTGGGTTGGGGTTTGGATTGGGTTGGGGATAAGGGATTTTGACCGTTGGGAGGCTGTAGGTCTGTGGAGGTTTTTTTTGATTTTTGAGAATGGAGGATGTAGAGGATACGCTCGATGGGAAAGTTGGTGCGTGGTGGTGGTGTTTGGAGAGGCTGCTGTCGTGAAATATTTGGTTTCCTGGCGTGCTCCTTTTTTTCGCCCCAACCGGCTCTGGTGTTATCTACAGTAACTAGCTCGCTATCCCATGTTGTGCTTGTGATGTAATTTTTTTAAAAAAATATTTTATTTTATTTATTTATTTTATTATATAAAAATATTTTATTTTATTTATTAATTCTATTATATCGGTATATATTTTAAAAAAAATTATTATAATAAAAAATTATATTTATATATAGTATGGAGATCGATGATCCTGATTTCACACAACTCTTTAAAAATATTATTTTTTACTAATTTTATTTTTAATTATTTTAAAAAAATTTTATCTCTTCTTTTATTTCTCCGATAATCTTCTTCTCTTCGTATATTTTCTAACTCTCCTAATAGCAAAACTGGCAATGTGCTCATCAACCACCATTACCAACAATATCTTAGAGTTTAGGATAAAGTGAAAATATATTAATATAGTGATAAATGCCGGCCTTGTGAGATACCGATCATAAATCGGCTGCTAAGCATGTCTTCAATTGATGATTCGCAAGATATTTCAATTTTAAAAATAAAAAAAAAAAAAATTGATATTAAAATTTTAGAGATTTAAACTTTAAAATTTTTTTCTTTAAAAAAAATAAAAATCTAAACTTTTAAAACATTTTCTCTTCTTTTTCTAATTCTCTTTTCTTTTTTTCTTTTTCTTTCTTTTTCTTCCTTCTTTCTTCTTCATAATAATTCATCATTATTATCCTCCTTTTTAGAATAATCAAAGATTTCTTGAAATCTTTTTTTCTTTTATTTTTTTTTCTCTTTTTTAAAAAATATTTTTCTCTTTTTTTTCTCTTCTTTTTTTCTTTTTTCTTCCTTTCTTTTTCTTTCTTCCTTCTTCGAGCATACCTCCAACTGATAGCTCATAAGATATTTAAACTTTAGAAATGAATTTTTTTTTTTTTTTGATATTGAAATTTTGGAGATCTAAACTTTAATTTTTTTAAAAAAAATAGTAATCTAAACTTTCAAAATCTTTTTTCTTCTTTTTCTTTTTCTCTTTTCTCTTTTTCTTTCTTTTTTTCCTTCATTCTTCTTCGTAATAATTCATCATTATTATCCTCATTTTTAGAATAATCAAGGATCTCGTGAAATCTTTTTTTTATTTTTTTATTTTTTTTAAAAAAAAATCTTGTTTCCTTTCTTTTTTCTCTTTTTTTAATTCTTTCTTTCTTTTCTCTTTTCTTTTTTTTTTTTTCTTTCTTTCTTCTTCACGGGTACCCACTCTCCTCCTCATCATGCCACCTGCCCTGATTGCCACTGTAATGAAAGGCACGATCGTGGTTGTCGCTGCTTCGACTGAAGCCATAGCCGAACCTGCCCATGTGTCCATTCTTTTTTCCTTCTTCATGGGTACCCAGTTCTCCTCCTTATCGCACCGTCCGCCCCGACAGCCACTGCAATGATCGTTGCGACCACGATCACTGCTATCCCAGTTGAATAAATGGTCGAACCTACCTCTATCTTTACCTTTCTTTGTCATAAATGAGGATGTCCACACTCTTACCTCTCTCTCTTGGGCTCAAACCCACGCGATCTCCACCATCGCCGTCGATCTTCATCTCAAATCCTTCGAACTCTGGCATCTCCCTCCCAGCTGCCCCCCTCGGCTTCCTTCCTCTGCCGCTCACACCACCACAACTAGCAAAAAACCTGTATGTTTGAGAAAAATTCCAAGTGGAACCTTAAAAACCCCTCCAATCTCCATGGGTGTGTGGTTTTTCTTCCGTGTGAGAGCTCTTCGATCTCCATGGGTGTGACAATGGCGAAGAAAAAGGTGATGTAGCACGAGAGCCCCCAATCCTCCTCCTTCCGTGACTCCCTTGGTGGTGGCGGCATCCGATTGAAAAGGCATCCGTTTAGCCGCTTCTACATCTCTGAGCTTGTCTATGCCCTTGCCTCTCTCTCCTAGGCCCGAACCCCCATTGCCTCCATCGTCACTGCCAACCTCCACCACAAGTTCTCTGACATCTGGCACCTCCCTCCTACTTGCCTCCTTTTGCCGCTCACACCGCCACAACTTCGACAAAAGCCTGCTCGAGAAAGACCCCAACCAAAACCTAAAAAACCCTTTCGATCTCTGTGGGCTCTTAGTGCAGTTTTTTCTTTGTGTGAAAATCTCATACACATGTTAACCAAAGCACATGACCACGTGGGGGACAGAGGCATCTGCATTGAGATGCCCCTATTTTAATAATATATATATATATATATATATAAGAGAGAGAGAGAGAGAGAGAGAGAGATTTGTTGGTTTTAGGAGTAAAAAGGCATATGGAATCAAATGTCCATATCAAGCCTTGTATTAAACACAAAAAATTTAGAACACCACCTTATTGAAGGATTAATATGAAAAATAGACCAATAAAAGATAATTAAGCAATAAATCATGTCCCTAGCTTCTTTAGATTAATTTAGAAATCACTATACTTAAAAAATCTGCAAATGCATATTTTATATGTAGCGGGAATACATAGTAAAAAGATATGTAATTTGAATATCAAATCAGATGATGACAATAAATGAAAGAGAGAAGATGGTGAATGGTAAAAAAATTTTGGACGCCTATGTGGCTCTTTAAATCTCTCCCAAAATTGTGGGAGACTGCCACATGTAACAATAAAGAATAATGATCAAAGCTAATAGATGTATTAGAGGATTCATTTTATTGGAGAATTCTTATTTGGATATTGTGCCCTTCGATGTGCCCAAGTTGTACCCAAGTAATAAATATCAGCTAAAAACTAATAAGCTTGCAATGCCAATTTTCAAATAGATTGTGATGTTAATTCTTAGGGAGTAGAGACAGAGCTTTTTATTTAGTTGGAATTTTATGAAAAGAGAGAATGAAAAAAAAAATTCATAAAAAATGAAAACCTATGAAGGAGGTGAATTTTAAAATTTCCTATGAGATAGAAATTGATGGTACTTTTTTCTTTTCATAAATATTCTTTTAAGATATAGTGCTAAGGTTTTGTAAAATATCAATGAATGATTAGAATAAAATACTGAATAATGATATTATCTTTATAAATATTAAATAATATTATATTAATATTATCCTAATATTTATATGAATATAATATTTATATTTATATTATAATATTTATTATATTATAATATTTATGTTAATATAATATTTTTATTAATATTAATATAGTATTTATATTAATATAATATAATATTTATATTTATACTAATAAATTTATTATATTGAAATATTAATATTATGTTAATATAATTATTAGTATATATTAGTATTATATTAATACAATAAATTATTATAATCTGATGTTATATTATAATATATTGATATTAATATAATATATTATTATTATTTATATAAAATTTGGGAGCAAAAGATATAGTTTTATATCTATTAAGGATATAATAGGTATCCATATAGTTTTCGATCTTAAAAAAATAGATGTTCAATCAAATATGAGCATTCTGTAATAAGTTATTTTTTATAATCAACCTAACATGCCAAAATTTTATTTCTAAAAAATAATTTTATAAAAAAATATTTTTTTTAAAAAAAATCTTTCAACGAACCAAATTAATTTTAAGAAAACAAGCTATTTCTCTCATTTATCCGTTGCTAACAATTAAGTATACAAAACTTTTGATTGAATTGCTTCCATTTTCAATGCCTTTTTTCCAAACAAAGTGATGAAAGGGATAACCATATATTTCAAAAAGAATTCATGCACATTCAGGCAATGAAACCCCATTACGTACCATGGAAGGTTCCATGACGCCACAATACCAGGTGACTTTGTTGTGACAAATTGGTGAACAAATATTCAAGGATTATGTTAGTGTGTAGGCATTCGGCTGTGCCGGTATTTGAGGATCACCAAATTGTGTAAAGTAAGTTGCAGATTAACAAGATTGCTATGTTGTTTTTCGAGTAGATCGTTATGATAATTATTTACACGTTCTTTGAGACCATTCATTGGATCATTGTAATTAAGACCACAACTTAATTCCTATAACTCATCCATTGCCAGCAAATACATGTGCAGGACTGTAGTAATTTAGCATTTTATTTATGTATGGACAAACTCCAAGCAAGCTTTCTTTTAGTTGTTACCTCTGATGGATTATTTATCTTCCCCGTATATGCACTAACTACAGCATTAGATTCTAAGACTTGAAAGCAAATTTCCTGCCAGTTGAAGTGCTTCCAGCAACAACGTTGGCTTTTGTAATCATTACATCATCCGCTACGTATAGCTCTGAAAAAATCGATAAAGGCCGCACTTTATGGTCCCCATGGAATTAATAATTTTGTTAATATTGGATATAAAATACCCTCAGTCGAAGTTTTCGACAAGAAACCAACTTCGCTCGGACTCCTACGGGAGCCGGGCTCCGTCGCCAACTTCAACTACCGGTAAGCTTTGTCCGGACTCCTACGGGAGCCGGACTCCGCACCTGACTTTGATTGCAGGACAACTCCGCCCGGACTCCTACGGGAGCCGAGCTCCGTCGCCAACATCGACTACAGAACAACTCCGCCCAGACTCCTACGGGAGCCGGGCTCCGTCGCCAACATCGACTACAAAATAACTCCGCCCAGACTCCCACGGGAGCCGGGCTCCGTCGCCAACATCGACTACAGAACAACTCCGCCCGGACTCCTACGGGAGCCGGGCTCCGTCGCCAACTTCGACTACCGGTAAGCTTCGTCCGAACTCCTACGGGAGCCGGACTCCGCACCTGACTTTGATTGCAGGACAACTCCGCCCGGACTCCTACGGGAGCCGGGCTCCGTCGCCAACATCGACTACAGAACAACTCCGCCCGGACTCCTACGGGAGCCGGGCTCCGTCGCCAACATCGACTACAGAACAACTCCGCCCGGACTCCCACGGGAGCCGGGCTCCATCGCCAACATCGACTACAGAACAACTCCGTCCGGACTCCTACGGGAGCCGGGCTCCGTCGCCAACTTCGACTACCGGTAAGCTTCGTACGGACTCCTACGGGAGCCGGACTCCTTACCTGACTTTGATTGCAGGACAACTCCGCCCAGACTCCTACGGGAGCCAGGCTCCGTCGCCAACATCGACTACAGAACAACTCCGCCCAGACTCCTACGGGAGCCGGGCTCCGTCGCCAACATCGACTACAGAACAACTCTGCCCGGACTCCCACGGGAGCCGGGCTCCATCGCCAACTTCGACTACCGGTAAGCTTCGTCCGGACTCCTACGGGAGCCGGACTCCGCACCTGACTTTGATTGCAGGACAACTCCGCCCGGACTCCCACGGGAGCCGAGCTCCGTCGCCAACTTCGACTACCGGTAAGCTTCGTCCGGACTCCTACGGGAGCCGGACTCCGCACCTGACTTTGATTGCAGGACAACTCCGCCCGGACTCCTATGGAAGCCGGGCTCCGTCGCTAACTTCGACTACCGGTAAGCTTTGTCCGGACTCCTACGGGAGCCGGACTCCGCACCTGACTTTGATTGCAGGAGGACTCCGCCCGGACTCCTACGGGAGCCGGGCTCCGTCCACGACCTCAACCACAAGGAGTGCTCCGCCCGGGCTCCTACAGGAGCCAGGCTCCGTCACCAGTTTCGACCACTGTCGAACTTCAGCCGACGAACCCGTACATTCTGACGCAACCCAGCAACCATCGTGATCCTGCCCCACTTCCCGCGACGGATTCTGTGCAGCTTCATCATCCCCTGACAGACCGCTATGACGGCCACGACTCTGCTCCACTTCCTGCGGCGGATCCCGCGCGGCCCCATTATTCCCGGGCAGGCCGCTATGATGCTCACGATCCTGCCCCACTTCCCGTGACGGATTCTGCGCAGCTCCATCATCCCCTGACAGACCGCTATGACGGCCACGACTCTGTTCCACTTCCTGCGACGGATCCCGCGCGACCCCATTATTTCCGGGCAGGCCGCTATGATGCTCACGATCCTGCTCCACCTCCTGCAACGGATACTGCGCGATCCTTCCATCCGCTGGCAAGTTACGACAACGGACGCCGCTCCACTCCCTGCGGCAGACTCCACGTGGCGCGCTGCAGTGAGGGCCACGGGTCTACCCCACTACTCCTCGCAGCGAATTCCTCCTGACGGTGGGCAGCCCACTACGAGACGGTTATGAACGTCACTATCAGTCTGTTGAGCCCACCGCCTATAAAAAGGGGACCTAGATACGTTATTCTCTAAGCTCTCTTTTTTACCTAGAAACTCTGCTAAAATTCTCCGTTCGAGCACTCCATTCTTGTTGAGGCAGAGAACTGACTTGAGCGTCGGAGGGTCTTGCCGGAGCAACCCCACCTCCGGTTTAGACTTCCTTTGCAGGTCCCGACGGCGACCGCGACTCCCTCGACTCCAGCTTCTCCGGCGCAAGCGAATTTTTGCACCAACAGGATTGGCGCTAGATGAAGGAGCTCGAACCTCCGCGGTACCCTTATTCTTAAAGGAGCACTCAACGGAGTCGCCTTCGATCATCTCCTCCGACATCCATTCCTTGTTTCCTCCACGGGATCCTTACTCGATGCCTCCCCGCAAGGCATCCACGCAACGGTCCACTGCCTCCGCGGCCAGATCTCAGGCTCCGGCCTCTCCTCCTGTTTCTCAACCTCCTCCTCCTCCGACGGCGGCGGTCGGCGCAGAGCAGTTTGACCTGCTAGCGCAGCAGGTCAGAGGCCTCACAGAAGCTGTGCAGGCTATGCAGCAGCAGCAGCCGCAGGCATCGGTACGCCCGAAAAGGGTGTCCCCGGAACACCAGATCTGGTGGCAGGGCGGGCCACCTGGGCCAGCCGCCCCGTCCTTCCTGGAAAGACGAACCCGAGGGTGGAGAGCCCTCAATCGGACCACGACTCCACCCCTGGAAGATCCCTGCCCTCATTCTGCCAGAGGACCCTCGAGACTCGAAGTCGGGAGGATTTTCTGGACCGGAGGCTCCAAGAGATGAGCCAGCGGATCGAAGAGCTCCGCCATGCTCCCCCCGCTTATGGTGAGGATATTTGTACTGACCCTCCATTCTCTCAAATGATCATGCAGGAACCAATCCCGTCAAACTTCAAGCTCCCCCAGTTCGAAAGCTACGACGGGACTTCGGACCCGATTGATCATCTGGAGGCCTTTCGGACGATGATGCTACTTCACGGTGCTCCTGATGCCATCTTATGACGGGCCTTCCCGTCCACCTTGAAGGGAGCGGCGAGGAACTGGTACTCGACTTTGAAATCGGGTACCATCTTTTCCTTCGATCAAATGAGCCACCAGTTCGTGGCCCATTTCGTCAGCAGCCGGTGCCCCCGGAAGGGTTCGGAGTCCTTCATCAACATCAAGCAGAGGGAAGGAGAGTCCATTCGGGCCTACATCAACCGTTTTAACGTCGCGGCGCTGGAGGTCCGGAACTTGAACCAATCCATCGCAATGGCCGCCCTGAAGGGTGGCCTTCAGAAGAATGACCTTTTGTTCTCCCTGGAGAAGAAGTACCCCAGAGATTTTGCTGATTTGCTAGCTCGGGCTGAAGGATACGTCCGAGCGGAAGAAGCCTTCAAAATGAAGGATGAAGAAACAGCGAGGGAGCGGCAAGCGGGAGGCTCGAGTGAGCCCGCCATTGAAAAAAGGCCAAGGGAAGCCCGGCCGCATTCTCGATCCCCTCCTGGGCACAAGCGCGCCCATACTCCCCCCCGGGTGCGCAGGTAGAGAAGTCCGGATCGCGGGGTTCGGCGGAGTTCCCCACTAGAGAGATTCCGCAACTACGCCCCCCTCAACGCCTCGAAGGCCCAGGTGCTGATGGAGGTCAGGGAGCAGCTCCCTAGGCCGGAGAAGATGCGCACACACCTCGAGAAGCGCAACCTCAACAAGTTCTGCCTCTACCACCGCGACCACGGCCACGACACAGAGGAATGCATCCAGCTCCGAAACAAGATCGAGGAGCTCATTCGGCGAAGTCGGCTCGACAGGTTCATCCGACGCAGGCCTGAGGGTAGAGGAGATCAACCAAGGACCCTTCCGCAGCCGGAACCGCCAAGAAGGGAGGAGCAACCTGGGGACCGGCCCCCCATCGGGACCATCGACTCCATCACCGGAGGGCCTCAAGGAGGAGCAGACCTCCCGCAACCGTGGAACTCGAAAAATCTGTAAATGTATCGCTTACGATTTCACCTTGAATTTAAATTCCTTTCTACCTAACGTGTTCCTCCCATTTAGCGTGGATTTGTCACGACTGGATATGACCCCTTCAAACGCCCAAAGCAAAGCCATGTCAGGAACATGAGGAGAACCTCGTCCTGACATGAGCAAAGTCAAAGGTCCGGTTCTTTTAGACCGGATGGGGGGAGAGGCCTTGCAGCATCCTAATGTGCCCCCACAGCCATGTCAGGAACAGGAGGAGAACCTCATCCTGATATGAGCAAAGTCAAAGGCCCGGTTCTTTTAGACCGAATGGGGGGAGAGGCCTTGCAGCACCCTAATGTGCCCCCACAGCCATGTCAGAAACAGGAGGAGAACCTCGTCCTGATATGAGCAAAGTCAAAGGCCCGGTTCTTTTAGACCGGATGGGGGGAGAGGCCTTGCAGCGCCCTAATGTGCCCCCACAGCCATGTCAGGAACAGGAGGAGAACCTCGTCCTGACATGAGTAAAGTCAAAGGCCCGGTTCTTTTAGACCTGATGGGGGGAGAGGCCTTACAGCACCCTAACGCGCCCCCTCGGCCATGTCGAGAACGGGAGGAGAACCTCGCCCCGACTTGAGCAAGGTCGCAAGCCCGGACTCCTACAGGAACCGGCTTCGCCCGTGACTTTTGCAGCAAGGGAGATTCTGCCCGGACTCCTACGGGAGCCGGGCTCCGCCCGTGACTTTCGCGGCCAGGGAGGCTCCGCCCAGACTCCTACGGGAGCTGGGCTCCGCCCGTGACTTCCGCGGCCAGGGAGGCTCCGCCCGAGCTCCTATGGGAGCCGGGCTCCATCCGTGACTTCTGCAAGCGAGGGAGACTCCATCCGGACTCCTACGGGACCCGGGCTCCACCCACGACTTCCGCAGTAAGGAAGACTCCGCCCGCCCAGGCAACGGCCCCTACGCGCCCTCGCGGGAGCGGGAGGAGAATCTCAATGGTGACAAAACCCGGCCGCCCGATAAGGTCGGATGAAAAAAAAAATGAGAACGGACCGCCAAACTCGGGCTTGAGGCCATGTACGACGAGGAAGACGAGCTAACGCATCGATGACTGGGCGCCTCCTAGCGATGCCAACATCAGACGAGTTGAACGACAAGAAAAGTTCGGAGGACGATAATCTAATACAACGCACGGACGAGGTAACATAAAACACCCTTTTCATTCCATTTCTGAGATACACATTACAAAGCCCGGAAGGTCAAAGAAAGGAAAGCAAAACGACAAAAGCAGGACAAAACAACAAAGAGGAAAGCATATACATAAAGGGACGGAAGGACAGAAAGAGCTCTAAGGAGGCTCTGCTCCCTCCGATCTGGAGTTACCTGCTCCATCCCTCATCCAGTGCTGTCTCAGATTCTCAATTTCTTCTTCTAGCTCCCCCCTCTTCTGCAGTGCGTCCTGGAGTGCCCGACGAAGTCGCTGGCTCTCGGCCTCCGCCTCTCGACGCCTCTTCCTCAAGACCTCGGATTCCGTCTCCGCATCCGCGATGGCCCGCTGCTCGTACGCCAGCTGGATCTTCAGTTGTTGCAGCTCAGCCGTCTTGTCCCCAAGGGCAACGAAAATCTCTTCGACGGTTCCTCTCAGGGACTGGAGCTCGTCAGGATCCCGGGCGGAAGTCAGCTGAGCCTTGTTGGCCAGCTGCCTTTGGAGACGGGCGACTTCGTCGGTCGCCGCCCTAAGCCTCCCTTTATATTCCTCCACCTGCCTGCGCCAGCTGGCCCGATGCACGTCGTGGCTCACTTCGGCATTCTGAAGCTGTCGCTGAAGGTCGGAGACCTTCTTCGACCACTATTGGTCGCCGTCGGCCCGGACCAAGGGCCGGGACGAACTTCCTTCCATATGGCCGATCTTCCTCATCGCGGCCGACAGATCCACCTTGAGGGCGCTAATCTTGGCGGCCTGAGCCCAAATTCGATCGCTGGCGCTCTTCTTGTATTCCTCGAGCTCCTTCGCGAAATCCGCCTTCCTCCGACTATACTCCATGATCCCCTTCACGTGGAGATTTCGAAAGTGGGTGGCCTCCGCGGTGGCTTCAGAATGACCTTCTCTCAATCTGCGAAGCTCGCCTTCCATTTTCTTTGACTTCTTTGTCAAGTGAAGGACCTCCTTCTTCAGCCGCTGGATCGTCGATTTCAACAGGATCCCCAAGGGAAGAGGAAGTGCTTCCGCAGGACGCTGCCATCGGAAGGCGAAAGCGTTAGAACACGACTCATCGCAGGAAGAAAAGCAGAGAGAAGAAGGGAAAGAGGGAGAAGCCACCCACGACAAGAAATTCAACTTTATTGATCGGATGATTTTTGAAAACAAGAAGGAAAAGGAAATTATGATGAAGTAAAAATACAAGGTCGGAGGTCTCAGACCTCAGGGGCGGGGGTTGGAGTATTCGGCGTCGCCGGCGGGGGGCTGCGATGGAAGCAGCAGCTGGCGAGGCACTGGCCTCATCTTCGGATTCCTCGCCTAGGAAGCTGAGGTCGAGCTCCGAAAACTTTCTGGCCACCTTCTCTTGGCAGAGCTTGAACCCCTTGATGAATGCCTCCTGGCCGAATTGGACGTTCAGGTCCCTCATCTCCGCGGAGGCCTTGAACTCCTCCACTGCAAGAGCCCTGGCCTCCGAGACTAGGACTGGAGTCTGCTCAATCAAATTGGCGACCTCGGCCTCCGCCTTCCTCGCCGATTCCTCCAAGGTCTGCCTCTCCTCCTCCTGGGCTTGTTTCTCTCTTTCCAGGGCCTCTTGGAGGGCGGCTACTTCGGCCGTCTTTGCTTGGAGGCGAGCAACCTCGACCCGACCGCGCTCCTCCACCTGGAGGATGTCCCTCTTCGTACGGTTCACCGCCTCGATATTGGCGAGGAGCTGGTGCCCAATCTGCAAGAGCGGCTGGGAGATCAGAACCAACACCGAATAGCCAAGTGAATAAAGATTTGCTTACCTCAAGGAAGGATCCCAAAGAGTCCCAGACCCGCTGCTCAGGATCGGCGCGGTCGATCCTCTCGACGACGTCGGACAAAATACAGCCATCGATCAACCGCCTGATCAAATCCCTGTCATTGAAGGGATTCTCCGGCCCCTCTTCAGAGCATAGGGACTCGTCGGCGGCAGTTCGGCGGCTACCCGTCCTGCGGGCCACCGACTTCCTTCTCTTCCCCCTCTCGGTTACGGGCGCCTCCACGGAGTGGACCCCCGAAACAGGGGCCCCAGTCGGTGGACTCTTCGAGGAAGCCCGGGGAGCCGTTGCCTCGGCATCCGAGGGAATGTCGATCGCTGGGGCCGCCTGGGCAGGTGCAGCCAAGCTCGACTCCTCCGCCCTGGCCCTCTTCGCCAATCCGAAGGTCGCGACGCCCTTTCTCTTGTGGGCCCTGAGGCCCCTGGCAAGCATCCGCGCTGCTTCGACGTCCATTCCTTAAAAAAAAAAAAGAAGCAAACCAATCAATCAAGAGTCAAGAATTGAAAAAAAAAAAAGAAGAAACAGAGAGGAAAAAGAGAGAGAAGGAAGAAGAGGTAAAAAGGGAAAGAAAAAGAAGAAAGGTATGAAAAGAGAAGCTAAAGGAAAAGATGAATACTCGCAGGATCCTGGGGGCTCAGACCGATGTTGAAAAGAAATTGCTCCCTCAGAAGGTTGGGAAGGGAAGGAGCGGAATAGGCAAGAAGCTTCCGAGCAGCCTGGAGGTCATCCTCCCCCAGACTAGGGGCCCGGCGAACAGAATCCCTCAGAGAGCCCCAGGGGGACAGGCCCAGCCTCAGGGTCGGGCAGTGGACGAAGAGGTATTTTTCCTTCCAATTGTGGATCGAAGAAGGGGCACCTTTCAGCAACCCCTTCTTGCCGAACTGGGGGGAGAAGTACCATCAGTCCTTCACCGAAGGATGGCGCTTGAAAGTATAGAAGTGCCTGAACAGAGAGAGGGACGATTGGACCTCGACTACGTGGCAAAGGAAGAGAAATCCTATCAGAAACCTAAAAGAGTTTGGGGCCACAGAAGCCAAGGAAATGTCTGAGAAGCGGAAGAGGGCGACAACAAAGGATGGAAGCAGGAGCCGGAGCCCGGCACGGAACGCCTCCTGATACAGGCAAAAATGACCGGGTGGAGGAGTGCTAGCCTGGTTAGAAGGGCTAGGCAACTCCAGGTCGTACTCCGGAGGAACCCCATACTGAACCCTTATCAGAAGGAGTTCCTCCGGAGTCAGAGAACATGGAATGGCGCCCGGCGCAAAAACCGGGCGGAGCCCAGTCCCAGACGCAGGCTTGTCTACAGAGCAAGGGACCTGGGGGTTCGAGGCGGAAGAACTCCCGGAACTGTAAGGAGCGGAAGAGCCGGACGACATTTCGAGCGACTTCGAATGAGGGCTCTAAAGATCCCGATGAAGACGGACGGGATGAGGGGCGAGGGGTCGCAGGAAACTAACTGGAGGGAACACCAAAAAATAATGGCAAAAAGGAGGTCCCTAAGCGGCGGAAAGAAAGATGAAGGTGCTGGAACTAACCTAGATCGCTCTGAGGGACCAGAGGGATGAAGACAGGGACGATTTGGAGGGCGCCTACGGCTCGAGAAGATCTCAACTGAATCAGGGCTCTCGAAGGGAAGGCAGACACTGTTAAAATTCTGAAGCAGGGTAAGGGCCCCAAAAGCGGGAGCGCGGGTTTAAATAGACCCTGGGATCCGACGTTATAATGATCGTGAATCCCCCCAGGCCAGCCCGCGCTCGACACGTGTCCCACCCACCATAGCAGGCGGCTGAAAGCGGCTGACGGTTGGCAGGACTATTATTGCGCCGTACCTGGGCCAGTGTACTTGCGAGAATTTTGAAGAGTCCCTTCGTATCACCCCGATTCGAAAAGACTCCAGCACGCGCACATTTAATGCCAAAATATCTGGAGGCGGTCGCGCGCAGGATTCGAGGGGACAACTTCGGCTGTGCCAGTCTCTCTGTACTTTCTTAATTCGAAATTCAAACTCGGAAGTAGGGAGACTGGTGTTGGGTATAAAATACCCTCAGTCGAAGTTCTCGGCAAGAAGCCAACTCCGCCCGGACTCCTACGGGAGCCGGGCTCCATCGCCAACTTCAACTACCGGTAAGCTTTGTCCGGACTCCTACGGGAGCCGGACTCTGCACCTGACTTTGATTGCAGGACAACTCCGCCCAGACTCCTACGGGAGCCGGGCTCCGTCGCCAATATCGACTACAGAACAACTCCGCCCGGACTCCTACGGGAGCCGGGCTCCATTGCCAACATCGACTACAGAACAACTCCGCCCGGACTCCCACGGGAGCCGGGCTCCGTCGCCAACATCGACTACAGAACAACTCCGCCCGGACTCCTACGGGAGCCGGGCTCCGTCGCCAACTTCGACTACCGGTAAGCTTCGTCCGGACTCCTACGGGAGCCGGACTCCGCACCTGACTTTGATTGCAGGACAACTCCGCCCGGACTCCTACGGGAGCCGGGCTCCGTCGCCAACATCGACTACAGAACAACTCCGCCCAGACTCCTACGGGAGCCGGGCTCCGTCGCCAACATCGACTACAGAACAACTCCGTCCGGACTCCCACGGAAGTCGGGCTCCGTCGCCAACATCGACTACAGAACAACTCCGTCCGGACTTCTACGGGAGCCGGGCTCCGTCGCCAACTTCGACTACCAATAAGCTTCGTCCGGACTCCTACGGGAGCCGGACTCCGCACCTGACTTTGATTGCTGGACAACTCCGCCCGGACTCCTACGGGAGCCGGGCTCCGTCGCCAACATCGACTACAGAACAACTCCGCCCAGACTCCTATGGGAGTCGGGCTCCGTCGCCAACATCGACTACAGAACAACTCCGCCCGGACTCCCACGGGAGCTGGGCTCCATCGCCAACTTCGACTACCGGTAAGCTTCGTCCGGACTCCACACCTGACTTTGATTGCAGGACAACTCCGCCCGGACTCCCACGGGAGCCGGGCTCCGTCGCCAACTTCGACTACCGGTAAGCTTCGTCCGGACTCCTACGGGAGCCGGACTCCGCACCTGACTTTGATTGCAGGACAACTCCGCCCGGACTCCTACGGGAGCCGGGCTCCGTCGCCAACTTCGACTACCGGTAAGCTTTGTCCGGACTCCTACGGGAGCCGGACTCCGCACCTGACTTTGATTGCAGGAGGACTCCGCCCGGACTCTTACGGGAGCCGGGCTCCGTCCACGACCTCAACCACAAGGAGTGCTCCGCCCGGGCTCCTACAGGAGCCAGGCTCCGTCACCAGTTTCGACCACTGCCGAACTTCAGCCGACGAACCCGTACTTTCTGGCGCAACCCAGCAACCACCGTGATCCTGCCCCACTTCCCGCGACAGATTCTGCGCAGCTCCATCATCCCCTGACAGACCGCTATGACGGCCACGACTCTGCTCCACTTCCTGCGGCGGATCCTGCGCGGCCCCATTATTCCCGGGCAGGCCGCTATGATGCTCACGATCCTGCCCCACTTCCCGCGACGGATTCTGCGCAGCTCCATCATCCCCTGACAGACCGCTATGACGACCACAACTCTGCTCCACTTCCTGCGGCGGATCCCGCGCGGCCCCATTATTCCCGGGCAGGCCGCTATGATGCTCACGATCCTGCTCCACCTACTGCAACGGATACTGCGCGATCCTTCCATCCGCTGGCAAGTCGCGACAACGGACGCCGCTCCACTCCCTGTGGCAGACTCCACGTGGCGCGCTGCAGTGAGGGCCACGGGTCTACACCACTACTCCTCGCAGCGAATTCCTCCTGACGGTGGGCAGCCCACTACGAGACGGTTATGAATGTCACTATCAGTCTGTTGAGCCCACCGCCTATAAAAGGAGGACCCAGATACGTTATTCTCTAAGCTCTCTTTTTTACCTAGAAACTATGCTAAAATTCTCCGTTCGAGCACTCCATTCTTGTTGAGGCAGAGAACTGACTTGAGCGTCGGAGGGTCTTGTCGGAGCAACCCCACTTCCGGTTTAGACTTCCTTTGCAGGTCCCGGCGGTGACCGCGACTCCCTCGACTCTAGCTTCTCCGGCGCAAGCGGATTTTTGCACCAACAGTTAATATATAGTCTGAGGCATAGATCATTCAAGTGAGCCATTTTCTGTCACTTGGGACATTTCAGTATAGGATCAGAATAATTTGGATCATGTTGTAAGTCCAGCTCAAGAATGATAGCATGAGCAAATACCATGGATGGCAGGCGACCTCATCACCAAATTGAGCACTGAGATCAATCCCAACTCGATAGAAGCTAACGCAGGCATTGAATAAAACTATCTTGAGAATCATAATATATTATGCATCCAAATATCCTCGAATGCAAACAGATGATGCATCCAATGCCATACCGGTCTCAAGCCACTAATTATCCTAGCAGCAGGGTTAGATCTTCAAAATTTTCTAATGGTTTTCAAAATACGAACAACTGACCCCACAACCAATAACTACAACTTGTAGATCAGTGGGTAGATTTTTTATCATAACTGCTTATCTAATTGAGGCTTGACAACCTACAGCATTAATGTCTAATGGCCTATTCGATTCAAGCATAATATCTACTGCTTCATCTCCATATAAAAAGATAACCGGAATGATTCTAAGACAAGCAAGCAATTATTTTTATCGACCATACAAATTTTTTTTTTCATTTTTTTTTCATTTTTTTTCTTATCTCAAGCTCCGATTAATTTAAGTATCAAAAGATCTTCTATTAGAACCTTCGTGGTACGTACGGTTTTTCACTGTAGGTGTCCTCTAGAAGAAAATGGTTCATCAATTAGATCCAAATTTTCACTTCGGTAGACGATCAATGTCAATCCGAAGACTTATGACAACGCGCGCGCATATATATATATATATATATATATATATATATATATATATATATATATATATATATATATATAGTATATAGAAAAATAATTATGCAAATAGAGATGATACCCTTACATAAATCATTAAAAGTGAGCAACTGAGAATGAATAGTTTTGGAAAATTCTTCCTATTCCACGTCGTTGTGTGTGTCATACCCTAAATTCCTGGGCTCTAAAACAGCGTCCCTGCAGCACTATTTTGCCAAACTTATCCAAAATAAGATCCAAAATAGGTTCTATTCTTACCCATATTTATATCGAGAGCATATGGATTCATGCTGCTACTTTTCACTTTAACTGCGAATCCAGACCGTTAATTCTCCTGCTCCAAACCAAAGAAAAATTCAAGATTCATACAACTCTATCTGATTCGGATTTGGATGATGACCATCCGATTCCAGTAATTATGAGTTACCCGACCGTTACCTTCATTTGCCATCCTTAATTTGACTACATTTATAGGATTCCCGAAAAAAAAAAAAAGAAAAAAAAAGGGGAAAATGGTGCACTGCACCTTGCCCTTCCGAGAGGACTCAGAAACAAACGCCTTCCGTCTGAATTTGGTATGCACGTCCGCGCACAGCATTCTCCGTGCAAGCGCGCGCCAAGTGGTAGAGCGCATAGCAAAAGAGAGAAATTATTGCCTGAACCACGCCCAGGTAGACCAACGCAACTCTCGGAGCACGTGTACGGTGGATAACGAGCAATCGGGAATTCGTGATATACAAGGCTTAATGTGGCGTGTCATGGATCGTGGGATTTGACTGGTCTACCTGGGCGTTGTCCAGGCAATAGTTTCCCAGAAAAAGTAGTTCCACGTTGCCGAGCAACGGGACTCCTGCGCCCATTCATCAAAAGCCATCGTCCAAAAATGCCCTCGCCGAACTTCCATTATATTCCTCCAACCAAATAATCACACGCTCCAAAATATGCGTTTGCAACGGCTCCCAATTTTAGCTCACCGAGGGTGCGTTTGGTTAGCCATTAAACTTTTTTTTCTAATTTTTAAAAAATTAAAAATAAAAAATAATATTTGATAATATTATAAAAAATAAAAAATAAAAATAAAAAAATTAAAATAATTATTTTATGTGTAAAATATTTTTTTTTATTTTTTAAAACTTATTTTTCTATTTTTTTTACTTCTTAACGTCAAATCAAAATATAAAGAATCCAAATCTTTTTTCCTCATCGAGCTTTTCATCTCCTTACTCTCTTCTCTCTCTCTTTCTAAATTTTTCTTCTTCGTCGAGCTCTTCACTTGCCATCCTCAAATATTGTTTTTTGCTTTATAACAACGTAGTTATCAAATATATTTTTTATTTTTTTATTTTTACTCAATAATAAAAATAAAAAAATAAAAAATATTTTTTAAAAATTAAAAATTAAAAATAAAAAAGTATAACCAAATATATCTTGAATTTTTCTTGGCAACCACCCGTTACTTGAATCATCGGGTAAGTAACAACCTAACGGACATTTATGTACAGTTGGACTTTCAAATATCATTTTAATTTTTTTTATTTTCAAAAATTTTATTTGATTCAAGATCAAAATAAAAATCAAAATTGAAATTAGAGTGATCATGCCATTAATACATTTAGTTCTTGATGAAAATTAAAATCGGGATCAGGATAAACTTTGAATATTAAAAAGGAGTATCTAAAAATTAGATTTTAGAGAAATATAATAATTTTATTCTCTATTGAAATTAAAATAAAAATAAATTTTTTCTTATTTAATAATAAAAATGAGAATCCCTCGTTTTTATTTCTATCTCAGAATCCAACTTTTTCTAACAAAATATATCTGAAATAATACAGGTTATAATGAATGCGGAAGGATAGTTTATATATAACAATGAAATATTGAAAGATGGCCGCTCTCTTATATTTATGTAACGGCAATTCTAACGTAACAATAAAAAGATAACGTCCTTTTTTTCCCAAAATAGTGTCTATTGTTTAAACATCACGTGGACGCACAGGAAAAACAAAATTCCCGGAATGCCCCTCCCTTGCACGGTCTCCACCGTGGACCCCACGCCCTAATAACGGAGCAGTCCCGCCTTCCATTTTAAAATCCACTGTTTCGCTCGGATTCGCTGGATTCCTTCCCTTCTCATCTTCCCGCCTCTCACCCCCACCCCCACACCCCCCCCTTAAAACCCCTCAAACCCCACCCTTTCTCTCGCCCCATGTCCAAACCCCCTTTCCCCGCCCCCGCGCCTCTCTCTCTCTAGGAACCTCAATCCCCCCTCCTCTCTCGCTCCCTCATCCCCTTCCCCATGAACCGGAGGCTTCGAAGCCCCAACGCCAAGGCCTCGCCTTCCAAGATCGAGGCGCGGTTCCATCGGTACCTGAGGCCGGGTGCCCTCGCCCGGCTCCGGGACTCCAGGATCAGTGCCCGATCTCCCCGATCTACCCTCAAGATCCCGATCCCCCGCCTCTCACCTCCTTCTTCCCCCCAGACCACGACGAACGCAGCGGCGGCCGCTGCCGCCCAGATGGACGGCTCTCCTTGCTTCGCCGTCAGGTCCCACGGCCCCCGGTTCCCGCAGCGGAAGAAGCTAGTCGCTGCCAAGTCCATCTTTTTCATCCCCTCAAGCCCATCAGGGCCGGAGCTTTCGGATGCTGTTGTGGATGTATTTAACTCCGATCTCATTGTAGCTCACTGAATAGAAATAAACGGGGACCTCTTTCTGTGTAGAATTTTTTAAAAATCTTCCACCCTATTTTTCTTTGTTTATTGGATGGCAAATATTCGTGATTGTGATGGGCTATGTGAATGAAACATTGGAGAGATCAAGAGTTAAAACATCGGATTATTTAGATTTCTGGCTTAGAATTTTCTTTCTCTTTTATTTTGAGATTGTGAAATTGATGGAATGTGCTTCTTTTATGGATCTGATAGGAAGATTAGTTCACTCCATCTGTTCCCTCCAAAAAAGGCATTTTTGCCATGGAAAGCACTAGTCTTTCTCAGATTTGATTACTACCAGTTATCTTTTTGATTTACAATGTAATAAAAGGGTTGTTATTCATACAGAAATAAGAAACTTCTTGTGTTTTTTTCTTGTTGCTTGCTGTTCTGATTGGGTTTTGTTCCAATACTGCTGCAGCTCATCAAGATTTTTTTTTTCCTTCTTAATGAAACTTGAAAACCATTTCCTTTTATACTGATTTGCTCATCTTCTGCATTCTCATCAATTTGATTGAGTTTAAAGGCTCTCTTTTAATGATGCCCAGGGGCTTCAGAGTGATCAACTTAGTTCTTGTGTTAATTATGTTCTTCTTTAATCTGATTTTGATTTCCTTATTACCTTGGTTCAATCATGTAGGTGCTTCATTAGACCATTTTTCCAACTTGGCTAGCTTGGTGTTTCCACCTATGACTGATTGCAACACTGCATGATGAATTCTCCCATTGTTCTTCAAATACCTTTGGTAAATGCAACTTTCCTGAAGAGATTTTAACTGATTTTTCACCAAATCTGGAGATTATGATATTAAATTTTCAGTGATTATGCGGTTTGCTTTTTCCTATTGCATCGGTCTTAGTTCTTTAATTATTTTTATTCATCTATGGAGTGACTTTAATTAGTAGCCGATGCTTCTTGGATATGATAAGAAAACTATCTGAATTTCATTGTCCCATTCCAAGAGCTTCTCTATGCTCTTCCCAATCTTTTAATTAGCTTTGTAGATTAATTCTCCAAGAAACTTACACAACCAGACACAGCTACACTTTAGATGCTTCTCACTTGATTTAATTTGGAAGTGTTTGCTTGAGTTGATTAGTGGTATAAAACTGATCAAACTTGGTGATGCCAATTTTCTCCAAGTGGTCTTTTTCCTGAACTTGGACTTTATATATTTTATCTGATTCTCTGAGATAACTAAACTGTCTAACTTGGATAAATGTGATCATTGTAAATTTCAGTCCTTAGGAGTCTAAAGATATAGCTTTGACATTTGCTGACTATGCTATTCAAGGCTTATAAATAAGAATCTTTTGCCTCAATGCCTGTTGAATCTTTGCATCTGTGTCCCAAATGGCGTACTGCAAAAGAGTTTACCGCATATTTCTGTGCTTCAAGATTCCTCATCTATATAATTGCAACATTTTCTGTCTATGATATTTAAGGCGTGTGGTTAAGAATCTGTTGCCTCAATATCTGTTGAAATTTCACCATGTGATTGTGAATGGTGTACTACAGAAGTGATGGCCCCGGTAAGAGTATATAAATACATAATTGTGATGTTTGTGGGCTATGCTATCTAATGAAAGAATCCATTGTCTCAATGACTGATGAAACTTTACTGTTTGATGTACTGAATGCCATGTTATGAAAGAGATAGTCCTATCAGTGTATGGAAATATGTGATTTCTACATTTTCTGACTAAGCTATTTAAGGTTATGGATAAGGATCAGTTAGCTAAATGCCTCCTGAATCGTGTATTACAAAAGAGACAAGTAACCATTTTGTCTACTCTTACTGTTTATTCTGAATAAGTATGACTTGGTTAGCCAAAGTTGGCTTGGCTTGTTCCTGCTCATTAACAGATATAATCAATGAAGTCTCTTATATTTAGTCATACCAAATTAGTGCTCATTTGCATTTGTATACTTATTAAAGGCACTTCCTTTGATCAAATTTCTATCTTTCCATGGTTTTGTCCTACTTTGGAAATGCTTCCCTGTCCTTCAAAAGGCCTTTATTTTGGAGTGGCTATAGGATTTATGATGCAGAATTTACTTTATTTGTTAATTACTTTCAAACATGACTAGTGTGAGCTCACAATTGCCTATTAAAAGCTATTCTAGTGCTTTATGATTCTCGTGATCTCTATTTTTCTCTGTGTAATGGAAAGGCATGATGCATGCTGCGGTTGAATATTTTTAGAAATTATGTTCAAATCAGACTTCTTGGTTTGCTTTAACTTTTTCATGCATATCTTTATGACTTAACTATAGAAAGAATTTGTGTTAACATCCTAAATTTTCATTCATCAAAGTCCAGATTTTCCATGTTTGAATGCTTGAGATCAATTTTATGTTAGGCTTTTCCTACAAAGGATGTTCTAAACTAATATCTTGAATGTGCTTGATGCGCTACTTATTTAATTATTCAAGACAATCCTGGCTTGTCTTGGATATCTTGTGATCTTAACTTGATAGATTTGCCTTGAAAGTGATTTGGCAGATATTTAATGCATATTCTGTGATTTTGACTTCACTGTAGATGCATCTCACTTGATTATATTTGGAGCTTTGGCGTTTGCCATTTTATCATGAATCATTATGTTTTCTGTTGGTCTATGTCTTGGCTTATTATTGTTCGTCAGCAGACAAAGTCCACTATGTGTCAAATTAGCTCATCCATAGTCAATATAGCAGTTTTTTACTTCTATACTTGGCTATTCAGAAACACTTCAATTAATTAAATTTCCATCTTGCCATTGCTTCGTTTCTCCTTCAAAATTAATTGTGTCATGAGCCTGGTAGCTGGACTCCTCTATCTAGGGTAATGCATTCATTCTGGAATATTCTTTTCGAACCAAAGCCGCTTTCTAAACGCTTCCATACTAAAAATATTTCTATCTACTTCCCTGCACCCACACCCACACCCACTCCTTGCACCTGCTCTCGATACTGGCAACTAAGTTTATGAGTGATAAATGCTTCTTGTTTCCTTCATTGGAACTGCTATGGGAGTTGTAATGCAAAATTTACTAAATCTGCCACGTATGGCTTTCAATTATGATTGATTATGGCCTGCAATTGCCTATTCAAAGCTCTTCTAGTTTTTTATTATTTTCCTGGTCTTTACTTTTATCTGTTTAATACAGAGGATTCTGGTGTATGGAACTTTGTGCTCAGTCGGTTGGTCTGGATTTTCCATGTTTGAGGTGTTTATTAACCGTTGGACTGGTTGAGATCAATTCATTGTTTAGATTTTTCCTGCTGTGGGCCTTGGAGCTACACAGGTATCTTAAATATGATCGATGCTACTGTTTATTTCTTTGTTTGGGTTAATTGTACCTTGATTTGAATAGCTTGTGATCATAACTTGATATATTTGTTAATGTATAATAGCTCTTGCAGTATGATTCCAAAAAAAGGTGTCCTGTTTAGAATATAAAGCTTCATCAGTATCACTGCCACACTTGAGTTCTTAAGACCATGAGTTCTGTCTAATCCACACATTATTAGTCAAGACAATTTTACAAACTGAATGTGGCTTTTCTTGGCATATCTGATTGTTGTTTGGTACTTCAGTTATGCATTATATATTACAGTTTCCTTATCTAATTTTATTTGTTGTGAAACAGATTTCTTTTGGGTGGATCAGGAAGTGGTAGGTATTGAATTCCATATATGAATTACTGGTAGCATCAAGTAGTTTATATGAAATATGAGATTATTCTTCTATCAAATTGCAACGTTTGGGAATGCACAGTTACACATTGTTTTTATATCACTTATTATGGTTTTCCTTTGTAACAAAAATCTTCATCTTCTATATCTAGGCAACTTTGTTAATTGTTTTTACCATTTATGCCCATGGGAATATTAAATTCAGTAAATGCTATACTCGTAATAACTTTTCAGATTGGTTTCTTAGGCTTTCTTCTCTTAAACTCTCACTACATTGTATTTGTTTTCCTCTCAAATCCTGACCTAGTAATAGATACACTCATTTCCAATTATGAACCTTCCTGTTGTCCTTTTGTGTATAGTCTGCCACATTGTTGGGGTGTGAGTCATTCGGATGAGTCGTTTATCGCCTCCTAAGGCATTTTAGCTTAAAACCGAGGTGATCTAAACCATATTGTAGGTCCAGCCCCGGGAGAAATATTACAAGCTAACAACCCTGGGTGATAGGTGACCCTATCACCAATTTAATGCCGATCTGACAGATACTGATTGCAACTCATTGGAAATCGACCTGGACATCGGACAATGTTGCCTTGAAGGTTATGATCTTTTATGTATTCAACTAGCCATAGATCCAAATCGAGTCCACACCCCAATGCTATGTCGATCTTAAGCCACAAACTATCTCAATGGCGGGGTTAGGTCGTCAAAACCTTCCAATGATTTTTGGAACATGATTAACAATCATGATTTGCAAGTTAGTGGATGGATTTTCTATCCTAACGGTCTATCCAATTAAGGCCAACAACTTGGGTAATAATTCATAAGCCATCATGAAGCGTATCAATTTTCAATTTTAGAATCTCCTCATTTATACATATCCTTTATCATTCTCCCGCTCTTTCTTATCCTCTCTCCATTTCTTCATTTTGACCGATATAACTCTCTTAATTTATTTTATAAAAGAAAAATTATGTTGCCAACATTCACAATATTTGTAACAAGTAATTCTCAGAAGTCAAGATAATGTTCACAATATTTGCATGTAAGGGGTACATTCTTAATAAGTAACAATGATTTGGCAATGTTTGTAATAGGTTTTTGATTGGTTAAGTAATATCCATTGCTTCCTTGCTTTTAAGCTAAGTGCTGGTTAAGTTTTCCCAGCATAATAGCATGATACCGCTATCTCTCAACATTGCTGCGAGCAAGATATGTGTTGGTTCCACAAGCCAGCATCATGCCATGAAGTATGAACCCTGAGATTCAATCTGCAATTTCACTGTTCTCCAATTTGAATTACATGGGAGATGTTTGGACGACTGGAACAAATATGTCCAGCCAACTGCAACTCAGCATGAGATGGTAGCACCATCTTGCTATAGGTATTGCACTTTAACTAGGAAAGTGGAAATTTTCTGACCATATATTTATGAACCTTCTACTTCCCTTTTATTCCCTTTTAATCAAATTTGCTAGTTTGTAATGGCTGAAAAAAGTTTATACCATCACTGGGGCCACAAAATAATTCACCAAAGTTGTGTTTAAGCAAAACCATATTAGAAGTTGTTGGAGTTTTATAGTTATTTTTTTTTATTTTTTTTTAAAAATTTTGTAGTGATTCAAAATTTAATTATTTTATATTTTTTAGTTGATTTTATCATGGGGATGTCTCGAAGAGACTCATCTCTTGGTAGAGCAACTACCAACAGGTGCATCCTTTCTTCTTGTGGCTTTTTTTTTTCCCCTGAAAAGATGCATACCTTCATTAAAAGTGCTGCATGAAGGAATGTTTCTAAAAAATCATGTCTATCAGTTTTACACCATTTTGAAACATATAAATCGGGATTCATAGGTTGTCTAAGTAAGTGACATAGGTAAGAGGAGAAGATTATGAAAGGATAGTGTTAGAAAGTAAAAATAACATACCTGACCCAGGCAACTTCTGTGACATGGCTGAGTCAACTTCGACGATGTTCAATGGCAACATACAGAAGAGGGTGGTGCAGTGTGTACGAGTTCTAAAATTCAATCTAGATGTTCATGATTTTTCTGCCCAAATATAAGAAAAAGAAGAAGAAATTTTCTAAACTTCTACCTAATATTTATTAGGATAGAAACACAAGACTGTAATTAGATAGCACGGTGCCAGTTTGAGATACGTATTGATTTATAATCACAGGCACTGGCTTTCAGAATGTTTGGCTAGGAGGAACCATGAAGAGTTAGAGAAAAGTACTCATGTACTTCTTCCTGATGGTTATCAGGATAGACATACATATTTGATTAGAAGAACCCTGGAGAGTCAGAGAAGTACCTCGTACTCAAATATCATCTGACATGCAAGTAGAAGAATCCATCCACAGTATCACACATTAACCACTGCATTTTGTTCCAAGCTTTGCAACTGAAATCATTCTGCACTATTCACTTGTCAAGTGAAGTTTTCCCTCCTATTTCGTGTACATTCTCCAAAAAATGCATGTTGGATGTATACCCTTATATACTTACGCTCCGTTGTGCTACTTTGTTCCTCAGTCTGCCATTTGTAGATTTTGAAAATGATGATTCAGGTGCAAATGGCCTAAAATAAACTTCTAAATTTGTGTTTGCTCTTCTAGCTTACATAGTTGCCAAACTCGAGGAAGGATGGAGTAGCTAGTTTTTTTGCAGGCTTGGTTGTATATTAACATAGGAAGACTGTAGAGTTAACCCTACATCACTGGATGGACATGGACTGGCGAATTATATTTTTGACAAGGATATACGTGCATAACTTCAATCATCTTAACCATCCCAACTTTTTGTGGTTGGTTATGTACATGCAAAAAGGCATATCTCTGAGAGCATATATTAAAAAATTTTTTAAAGGCATTATTGTTTTAGGTGATCAAAAAGATCCTAAATTCAACACTTTTATCAGAATGAAGAAAAGCAGGTGGGGAATCATGCATCAAGGAAAGTTCCGATCTATATTTTTTACCAGGTAGAAGCTCACATAAGTTTGTATTTAGTTGTTAAAATATAATTAATTTGCAGTGCTTATTAGTCCAATTTATATTGTCATTTCAATAGAATAAATATTTTGTATTTACAATTTAAAAGGATGGCCCAATACATCAGATTCCTACCATTGCAAGATTTGGAAAGGGTTAGATGTACATAGCTTTATCCTTGCATGTGGAAAGGTTGTTTCGTATTTCAAACTCATGAGCTCTAGGTCAAAATGTTACAACTTTAACATTGTCCAAAGCTCACCCCCTTGTATTTAATTTTGAGTATTATGTACGAAGCAGCTAATTTTTCTTATATGTAGTGAAGCACATCCTCTTTCTCTTTAAACCTTAATGATACATCCACCTCAAGTAATTCTACATTGGTAGAATATACACCTTGACGCTCTTTCCTTCCGCACCCTAATTGCTGCAAAGGAGAGTTCTTGCATAAGCTAATCCAAGTCTTATAGATGAATGAAGTCTTTGCAACTTCACCACCACTTCCCTCCTCATCATTGTCATTTCTTCAATTCATTAGCTCTCATGTTTGCTTCACCGTAATAGTTTTGGTCTTCTGAATGTAAACATGTGAATGGAGTTGCTACTGCCAGTAACCATTTTGGATCTGCCTTTTGAGATATTAGGAATTCATTCTTATGAAAGTAAGAATATTACAAAGATCTATCTAATTAATTTTAAATTGAAGCTTAGCAGAGCTTGGTTCTTTGTATAATTTAAATATTTGGCTTTATTGTCTTCCTAACCACATAATTGTTGTTAGATCATCCTTTTTCCATATTCAGCAACATAAAGGCTTCTAAGGTCATAATAGATCAAAATTGCTAATTGTTGTCCCTGGTGACATCATCATCATATACACATCTCTCATCATATTAGTCCACTTATTATTGCACAAAAAGAAATAATGAATATGATGATTTTCAGTCAGCCAATTCTTATTGTATTTGATTTGTCATAGAATTTTTATGTACGTGCACTCAAACCTTCATCCAAATCTTATGGTGGATGGCTGTGCCACTTGGTTTGTCTGCATTCCCTTTAGTTTACTTGTCAAAAGTTATATTATTCTGTTACCCATGAAAGGTTGAGAACATTGTGATTATTTTTTCATTCAACATTCATTAAAAACATTTATGCCGTAAAATTTACCATAGATGTGTAAACCATCTTTATGATATTTTCTGATGAGCTATATTTATTTCTTTAAAATGTATAACCATTATTATTTATAGTCTGTTGGCTGGTGGACAGCAGTGGTTTACTCATTCCATGTGTGAAATACACTGTGAAGATTGAAGAGTACGCCTATGTCCACAATGATGCTTGCTATCTGTTATATCTTTGTTATGCCCCAAACATGTCATCCTGGTCGGCCATGTGATATGGTTGCACATTTCCTAGGGCAATATCCGAGAGAAATGCAAGACATGTGGATTCATCACAACCTTAATGTAATTGGACAATATAAACCTCATTTAATCATAGGATAAAATAATCCATTATTCATAAGTAATAAGGGTTAAATTCAACTTGTTGGTGATGCTCTAGCTATTCATTCTCTTATTGGTTGTCCCAAATCATAGCTAAGTAATAAGCATCATGCGACTATAAAAGGAGAATTGAAGAGGTGAGAAGTAAAAATCCCTACACATCTACACCAATATAATAAAAATGCCAAATAATCAATATTGAAATAAATACAAATATCCTGAAAGCACATGCAAATTACCAAATATTGATCAGATGAAGAATAATATCCATATATACATTATTTATGATCAAATAACCATTCTATCTAGAAGTGATATGTCACATATTGCAAAATAATATCTTTCCATTCAAAAATAGTTTCAGGTAGCTCATCTTTCCTTTTTCATCATTAGGATCTGAATCTAATCAATAGTTGATTTTCTAGTTTTGGAATATGCACAATCGTACTTTGGCCTGTGATTGACAAACCATAATTCCATGTTTTGGTCCATGGTGACAAATTATAATATCCCACGCTTTGGCCTATGGCAACAAATCATACTTTTATTCTTCAGCTCATGGTGGCAAATTATAATTTCATGCTTTGGCTCATGCTAACAAATCATAATTTTCATGTTTCGGCCTATAGCAACAAATCAAAGTATCACGATTAGGCTTATGACTAGTAATTCGTAATTTATATTCGGATCTATGATGGCAATCCATAATATCTATGCCTCAGCTCATGGTAGCAATCCACAATCTGGTTAGTTCAAATTTTTTTACTCAACCATCAAATTATTCAATTTTATCTTTTAACCAAATAAAATAGAATTTCATGCTATATTTCTTGCCAAATTTAAAAGCATGTGATATCATATTCCAAGCAAACAAAATCATCAATATCTGATACATGTATATAGTAAAGAAATATATATTTATATATTCGGATTGGCAGTCTATTAGCAATCAACACTACAGATGATGCAAAGCCAAAATCAGCAATATATGTTACAATAATACATTGATCCACATTAGTGATTGTATACAGAAATTTTTACTTGTACCAGTAATGGACTCAAACATAATGTGTACCAACCCACATCTCGATTTATAGATTAGGGTATAGAGCACCTTGCTCGGTGTCTTCCTGCCATGATGATTGCTCCCCTACAGAATCAATACCAATCATCATAAAAACCCAAAAGTAATCACAACTGATGCTAGAAAACTGTGGAGATATAAAAGGACACAGGTGGTTAGATGACAATGTCTGACAATTTGGATGGATTGGATTTGGATGATTAGATCGAAGGATCACAAAGGATGAGTATGATCAGTTCAAAGATAGTACGATAGTGATGGTTAATGATAGAGTCGAAAGGTGTTTGATCAAAATCCAGAGTGGAAATCGGCACGATGAGTAGTCTTAACAATGCCTGGTCAGGACCCCCACGAAGGTCAAACTGAGGTCCATAGAAAACACTTGTGACCCTCCGGTTAGGATCCTCTAAGATTGCAGAGAGAGAAAAGCAGAGAGAGAGGCAAATAGAGGATGGCTTTTGACACTTGAATCAGGTGGAGGGTCGGCACCAACGATGACAAGCACTTGCCAAAGGTTCGGCCTCCGACGAGCTATGACGACATCAGATATAGTGGTGGCGATGGTACCATGAAAGAGAAAGAAAAAGAGAGCCAGGGAACTAGAGCAATTCAGCTTGCTCATCAGTAGCTGATGCCCCGTCGGACTGTCACGAGAAGGCGTGGAGAACTCGGCTAGAGCTCGGCCAGGGATCTCAGCCTCCAATAAAAGCTTAGGAGGTAAAATAGGGAAGAAGAAAAGCATATATAGGAAGCTCATCTTATGCACAAGAAAGCTTTTAGATGAAATAAATCATATAAATTAATGTACTAAATATTAAGCTTGGTACTATCCAATGTGGATTGAGATAGACTAAACTTAGATTTTACTTTTTCGATCCAATTCAAAAATGCGGATTAGATTTGAGGTGTTTAGTCCTTCATCTAACTTGATCTTCCTCTAGTTACTAAAATTTACATGAAATTTGTTTTGAGATACCTGCTTTCTACAAACAAAGGTGATTTCAGCACACTAAGAACGTCATTGGATCTGAATGGTTAATCTAGGCCAAATAAATAAAAGAAGTAACCACTCCGTAATCAGAAATCATGGGTTAGAATAATTCACTATCTAGTTAACATTCCAAGGGTTAATGGAATAAGTTGTAAAAAAAGTGAAAACAACAAAGAGAGAAGAGAGATTCTATTGTCAACTTTATTTTCATTTTATCAAAATGAAGTTAATCAAATAATCATGAGATCTTGGAATCTTGCTGGGCTGATTAAACTTCCAATCACTCCCTAACCTTCACATAAACAACCCTAATATCTACATAACCATTCTACACTTAACCAACCTATATAATATCCCATATAACCACTCTACGCTCAAAATAGTCCTATACATAACCCACCAATTATTTGGGCGGTAACTTGGAATTCTTTTGTTTGCATGAGTGGGAGGAACATTTTCGGTCCGTCAGAAAGTGTTGTTGGACCGATCCACGCTTTGGAGGCCTACAGACACGCCACGTTCGCGTGGCCTTTTTCCCTTACGTTGCCAGGCCCAGTAGGTGATGGCCCAACGTGAGCCGTTCCGCTATTTATATAATATATAATAAACAATGATTATATTAAGTTTGATATAAACGCATAGCCTCCCTCCAGGCTGCCAGGCCTTTCCTTACGGTTTTTTACTTCGCCGACTTCCGACGGTTCTTGCGAAGCCGAGGGGGAGAGCTTCGGCAATTGCGGGCCAAGAAACGATCGATGCGATCATGGCCTTCGTGTGCGTCGCGTTGGGCTCCAGTGTCGTGGCGGCGATCTCCTGGCACCCGTGGAAGCGGAGGGTGGCCGGACGGCGGTGCTGCTCAGAGCTTGAGGAGAAGCCCCAGAAGCAATTCAAACACATTCTTGGCGATAACTCCTTTGCGCCTTTCAAGCATTTCTAGCGAGAGGGAAGGGAGAGAGTTATCTCAACTTCTTGTCATATGATTTTCCTTCTTGAAGATTCTTTTAGGCCTCTTAAATTTGATTTTTTTTTTTCTATTCAAAAAGAGATCTAATCTTTTTTCCTCGATTATAAATGTCCAACCTTTATCCTCTTTTGTGCGTTGAAGATTGGTTATTTTTCTAGCAAATAGAGAGTCGATCTTTTTCAAGATTTTTAGGACCCTCACGAAAACACTTCGTTGAAGATTTAATTTTTTCATTCAAATAAAGATTTAATCTTTTTTCTGCTGTCTCCGATCTTTACCCTGTCTTGTGCGTTAAAGATTTGTTTTTTTTTCTATTCAAATAAAGATTTAATCTTTTTTACTCGCCTCTTGAAAATTCTTTAGGTCCCTCACGAAAACACTTGCGTTAAAGATTTGATTTTTTTTTCCCCCTATTCAAATACAGATTTATCTTTTTTCCTTCTATTATAAAGGTCCGATCTTTACATTCTCTTGTTCGTTTAAGATTTGATTATTTTCTATCAAATAAATATTTAATTATTTTTTCTCTGTCATAAAGGTCTGATCTTTACCCTCTCTTCACCGAGCCCTTATTTGGAGATTTCATGTCAATATTACGTGGTTTCGATGTAATATTTCTCAAACTAACAACAAGTGAGCTTCAAAACTCTAAAATATTCAAGATATTTCCATTTCTCTTATAAGGGTTAGATTTTTTTTCTTTTTGCATCGATTCCTATAATTACGTGAAAAAGATATAGAAATGATTGCTGTGATTCCTAACCACTCAACTCGGTATTTCGTTCCCTATTTTGATGATTTTCTACGGTAAGCTATTCCTTTTGCATCTCCTTTGATCTCTAGAATAGCAGCAGTTAAATATGATGTATGTTAGTACGGCATGCGCACGTCTTTCTTTCTTTGCTTCCAATGTCTCCAGGGAAAAGATAAGAAAGCAAAGCTAACTTGGATGTATAATGTCGAGATCGTAGCCGCCGCACGTGACCGTCGAGAAAGCCAAGAAAAGATGGCCTCTTCCGAGGTGAGATGAACCCCTGACCTCTTCCCTCCCATCATAACCCCTAAGCCATCGAGATTCTCACACCGGGCAAGGCAGCCATGGCCCTCGGACCCCACATCCTCGAAGATCCCAACCCTCTAAGAACATTACGGAATTCCTCTTTCCTGGTCCCACCACCTCCTCCTCCTCCTCCTATTCTTTGGGCAGCGATGGCCCTGGGAACTCGCATCGTCGAAGATCCCAACCCTCCAAGAACTGTAAGGAATTCCTCGCTCCTATTCCTCCTCCTGCTCTTTTTGTTCTCTTTTGTTTTCTCTGCTCAATCTTTATGATTTATTGGGTGATTTGTTCTCTGTTTCTCTTGTTTTTTTCCTCAAATAACAGCAAAAGATTTCAAGATATACTACCAAGGCTGGTGCCCACGAATTAGGTTTTGAATCGCCTAAGTGTATCCTTCTTTTCTACGCATTCTTCCCTTACACCCCCCTCCCCCTCCCTGTTTTTTTAAACAATCTTGTAGGACTAATAGCTCCGGTCTTTCGTGTTTCACAGGAAGGGTTCAAAAAGCTTCTCTATGGCCACGTCTCGGTAGCTTTTCCTTCCTTTCTTTCTTTTGTAATTCAAGGTCTATGGGCATTATTTATTGTCTTTGTTCCTTAATTATCATATGCTTTGCTTGCTAAACAAAGGAAATTGGTGCTTGGCAGTAATGCACGTGCAAAGCCTTCTGTGCAAACTGGTCTGAATGGTGGCGAGGTGATTTTACTGGTTAGATCCCTTGAATTTTCCTTTATTTCTTGATGCAACTATGGGCTTAATTTTCTGTTGCCATGGTTGCTTTCTGTAGCCACTTTTGGATCTTCTTGTTGTATCTCTAGTATTGCATATAAAGATAAGTGATTGATTAAATGGCCCGAGAAAAATGGATGGATTTTGTGATTTTTTGGTGATTTGCGACTGCAATGAGATTGTATGGTCTCGAATAGATAGTTTGATGAAGAAGTAATAAGGGGCTGAAAGAGTAATAGTGAAAACAAAGGCATTAAACATGGTTCTTGTTCTCTATAGCATTTCTTATGGCTATCTTTCTGTTGTGATGCAGACGGCTGTGCTTAAAGAGAGACTTTTTGGAAAATACAATAATACCGGTGAGATACAGAGCTCGGTGTTCATATTTTACATTGGATAGGAGTTAATGTTGGTTGACTTCCATGATTCCATCCACTATGATGTTTTCCTTATTATTATTGTTGTTGTTGTTGGTTTACAATCAAAGTTAGGATTGGAAGGAAAGCTTTGGCTGATGTCAGCAACATGAACAGTGAGAGGATCCATTAATTGAGAAGTAACCCTGAACTAAGCATAATCACCTTTGCTAGTTGAATTTTGGAAATTCTAAAATTTGAAATATTTATATATTTGTTTTCTTTCTCACAAACACCTTGAAAAACAAAGTGATCTGGTTATTACTAATATGTTGTTGTGTTTCAGGAAGAAGAAATTAGAGGGCAGTAATGCATCACAAGGGTATGGAGTTCGTATGTTTGGTATTCTATCAATAATCATTCAGTGATCATATGTTAGTGAAACATGTTGCTTCTAGCTGCTAGTTTCCTGATGGCTCACTTGTTTGATTTATCGCAGCAAAATCAATACTAGACAAATATCTTTATGGGCCAAGGTACAGTTCTGGATTCAGGAACTCTCCATATTTAAATTGTTTTCACAAAAGATATTTATTTTGATTATTCAAGACATTGTAGGACGTCTTTGAGTAAGAGTATCGTGGTAGCAAATGCATCATTGAGAAAGCCCAACAGAGTATTTGAACTTCTTGTTTCCATCTTTTACAATTGCAGAGTTTTGCATCACCACAAGTGCTTATGCTTCTTTACATACACATGTTCATGTATGTGAAATAAGTGTAGGTATGTTTACATGTATTCACATTTACATGCATATGTACATATTGTTTGCTGACCCTTATTAACAAACATGATCCAGGTTTTCTTTCTAAAAGAATGAAAAAAACATTTTTTTTATAATGCATTTTCTGGTCTATATGTTCTTTTTCTTTGAGATTAAACTCACGCATCAGAAAATAGTCTGACTTCCTCTTCATTGTTCATAGAATGGTTTAAAGCATTTTCTATGAATGATTTATTTACTATCTTTCCTATGGCCGGTGATGCTCCTAAGCCTATACATACTGATGTACATGAATTTATAGGTTCATCATGCTTGTTAGTTCATTCACAATATTCCTCTACTGCAACGTTGCTTTTTAGTATATTTATAGGTAATCACATCTATAACCGAAACTTTATTGGACACATTGTTAAGTTATATAATTGTTTTGTAATTTACAGTATGCTTGTTCGTTAACACTAATGCAGAAATGATGGGAAAACTCAATCTCTCTGGTGAGCCATCATGCACACATAGCTTAGCTGCTTGTTCCGTTGAATCTGGCAAAGCTACGCTGTGCTGTAAACTACTGGATTGAAAGTACAACCGGTTCTCTGCTTCGTATGTTGTCTTGATTAGCTACCAGGCACATCATATGTATTACTGAACATCTTGCTATCTTTTATTAGTATAGATTGTTTTCTTTTCTTGGTACTTTTCATCAGGAATGAGGGTGTACAGCTTCTTCAGCCAAGGTTTGAGGCTCTTGCTTAGCTCTAAATTTCTGCATTTCCTATTCAACTATGTACTATCATAATCCTTCCGGCGTTTTGGTTGATGTGGATAATATTTGCCACAAGGCTTAATTAGCAACTCAGAAGGTCAAGGACGGATATAACTCATCAAGAAAGCGTTTAGGGGTATGCAAGCCTCAATTTAGATCACTTTTTTGTGCAATAAGCATCTGCTTGGTTGCGAGTATTGCAAGTTGCGGATTTGTTGTACTATTTTGCCCTCTTGGCTTGCTTCTTATATTAGAAACTTTTGCAAGGAACTTCTAGGGTGGCACTTTTAGTTGTTTTTTCCATGTTGCATTGAGAATCACTTTTCTGGCTGTGTGTATATTTTGACATATAACTAGTATCTTTGCCGATATGCACAATTACGTCGCATTTCTACCATTGTTGGAAGAAGGAACAGTCGTGTTATTTGCAAATTTTTTTGCATTCCTTGATTTCTAACAAAAGCTGCTCATACTTGATTTGGCATAGAGTCAATTTATTGAATGAATCATGGTTTTCAAAATCATTCCGAGCCGGATGGTTCAAGGCATGCCGAACCGGACCGATGGGTAATCGGGATGGTTCCGGCTTGAAAAGCAGCATACTGGCGTTAAGGGAGAAAGAGAGGAAGAGAGAGGGGGGAGGGAAATGCCGAATGATGCTGTCGGAGGATGGTATTGATTTGCTGAGGCTGTCAGAGGGCCGCGAAGATGTCCGCGCTCAATATCACCTGATAGGGGCTTTAACTCCGAGAGAGAGAGGGGAGGGATGCTATTAGATGGCAGGTACGACGGCGGAGAGGAATCTTCGGCATCGTTGGGTGATCGCTGTGGCTATTGGACGGCGAAAAACGTACGGATGGAGTCGCAGCCGTGGAACAGAGGCGACCACCTCTGTTTCTCGCATCGTATTTTTTAAAAATAATGATGAATAGTGAAGCTGATAATTGGCTCATTGTCAGCTTCATTATTATTTCAATTTTTTTAAAAGTTGAAAAACAGTGAAGCCGGTAATGGGTTTGTCAGTTTCACTATTTCAATATTTTTTTAAAAAATACCGGCTTCACTGTTGTCAGATTTTTTTAAAAAAAGCTTATGAAAGAGGGGCAATCGTCTCTGTTTCACAGTCGCAGAGCCGCAGGTGGCGTTTATGTCGTCAACAAATAAAAACTTTTTATTTCCAGTACCATTCTGATTCTAGTTCAAAATATAATTTCAAACGTGTGGTATTATTCATGACCAGTGTTTTCATTCGTAATTTATACTTCATGTAGACAATCCTCGAAGCTCAAGCGATTTCGGTGGTCAAGCATGCAGCCATTATACAGAAGTCTACTAGTAGTGACCCATCTGTGAACAACGAAGTTGAAATGCATACGAGGTCTCATTCTGGTGATAATGCATCAGATATTCCATGGGGATGGGGTCAAGAAAAGTTCGATGTGTTGTTCTAGTGAAGTTTTGTCTGCAACCATGTCTAGACCTAAGTGTACTCGTCGAAATCTTATACATCATTGCTAGTGAAAAAAATCTGAGGTTGATCATCACTCGAGTTATTTCTGCAATTTAGTTTCACATGCATTTTACATTGTAGATCATGTTGTTTTGGCAGATTATGGAAGAAGCTGCCAGCTTTGTCAACAAGCATGAGCTGCCGTATATTGACGAGAACAATAACCCCCTCGATGTAGGAGAACATGGATGATATCCATCAATATTATTCGTCTTTGGAGGTAATGTATATGTCTTTGATCTTCGTTCTTTTTATCTTGTTCTGTAATTATTTTCCAGTGCATGTTGATGCTGTACCTTATGATAATGTTCTACTTCTTTTGTTTTTCTTCACTAGAAGTAGAGTTGTGTTGAGTTTACTGTCTAATTATACAGAATTCCTCTTTCATTGCTCCTGCACCTTCTCCTCTTCTTTAGGTCATCATGGACCTCGGAATTTGCATTTTTGAAGATCCCAAACCCCCTAAGCATAGTACAGAATTCCTCTTTCCTTGCTCCTCCTCCTGCTATTCTTGTTTCTCTTTTGTTTTATCTCCACAATCTTTATGATTTATTAGGTAATTTGCTCTTTGGCCGTTTCTTTTTCTTGTTTCTTTCTTCGAGTAGCGATGAAAGACTACAAGATATACTTTGTAAAGGACCGGACCAAGGCTGTTGCTTGTGTGAAGCACGTGTTGAATCTTCTAGGTGTATTGTTTTTCTGTACGTATTCTTCCATTTTTTTCCCCTCAATCTCATGGGAGTAATAGCTCTGGCTTCTGTGTTTTTTTCTCAGAAAGGGTTCGAGAAACATCTCGATGGTCCCTAATTGAACAAATAGCAAAGTGAAATTCATTGGAACCTCCAATTAGATGGGTTTAGGCATAATATATGTCTAAATCATTGCAATAACATTAATCTTCTGTTTACTTAGATCTAGCATAACTTCTACTTATATTTAAACAATTTTCTGTGCTTGACTTCTTAACCTTTGTGCCAGAAATCTCTTTGAAGATCCATCCATTTGAAGAAGAGATCATTTCATTATTGGAGCACCCTCCTATTTTATTTGATGATTTTCTACAGTAAGCTATTCCCCTTGCATCTCCTTTGGTCCTTTAGAATAGTAGCAGCCAAATATGGTGTATATAGCATGGCATGCACATGTCTTTCTTTGCTCCCAGTGAGTGCACGAGAACTATAAAAGGTGAAGGCAGAGCTAACTTGCATGTATCAATGCCGAGACTATAGCCCCACAAGTGTGATGCTAGAACAAACAAGATATCAGACTGGTAGCCGCACGATGATGCTCCCAAAATAAATCATAACCAAATCGAGTGCATCTTTGGTTCAGATCGAACTGCAAGCAAGCTAAAACCGATGACGGTGTCATGCTTGAGGTTCAGAACTGGTTACGTAAATTTGACATAATCAAAAGGATATTTTAGTCCTGCAATCGTTCCACTATAAAAGGTGCCTTGGGTCCAGTGAGAGGTGGTTTGAATAAAGGTTCAATTCCAACGGTCCAGAAGCAAGAAAAGGTGGCCTCTTCCAAGGTGAGATGAACCCCTACCCTCTTTCCTCCCATCAAACCCCCTAAACATCGAGAGTCTCACACCTTGTGTGATCTAGGGCAAGGCAACCATGGCCTTTAGAACCCACGTCTTCGAAGATCCCAACCCTCCAAGAATATTATAGAATTCTTTTCTCGTCCCTCCTCCTCCTTCTCCTATTCTTTGGGCAGTCATGGCCCTCGGAACTGCGTCATCAAAGATCCCAATCCTCTAAGAGCAGAAAGGAATTCTTCGCTCCTCTTCCTCCTTCGGCTTTTTTTTGTTCTTTTTTGTTGTCTCTCCTCAATCTTTATAAGTTTTTGGGTGATTTATTTTCTGTTTCTTTCTTTTTCTTATTTTTTCCTCAAGTAACAGCAAAAGATTTCAAGATATACTATTGAGGCTGGTGCCATGAATTAGGTGTTGAATCGTGTAGGTGTATCATCTTTCTTTACATATTCTTCCCTTTTTTTTTCTTTTTTTTTTTAACAATTTTGTAGGACTAATAGCTCCTGGCTTTCGTGTTTCTTTCGCAAGAAAGGGTTCATCTCGATGGCCACATCTCGGTTTTATGATGTTTTGGGTGATTTGTTCTTTGTTTCTTTCTTTTTCTTGTTTTTTTCCTCAAGTAACAGCAAAAGATTTCAAGATACGTTACCAAGGCTGGTGCTTATAAATTATGTATTGAATGTTTAGGCATATCATTTGTCTGTGCATATTCTTCTTTTGTTCTTTTTTTTTTTTGATAATCTTTTAGGACTAATAGCTCCTGGCGATATACACGAAAGGTGGGAGTTATTAGTCCTACAAGATTATTAAAAAAAAAAAAAAAAAAGGGAGGGGGAGGGGGTTAATAGCTCCCTTACACCCTTCTCATCCTCCTCTCCCTTTTTTTTTAACAATCTTGTAGGACTAATAGCTCCTGTCTTCCGTGTATATCATCAGGAGCTATTAGTCCTACAAGATTATTAAAAAAAAAAATAAATAAAGGAAGAATACATAGAGAAGAATAATACACCTAGATGATTCAACACCTAATTCATGGGTACCAGCCTTAATAGTATATCTTGAAATCTTTTGCTGTTGTTCGAGGAAAAAAACAAGAGAAATAGAGAAATAGGGAACAAATCACCCAATAAATCATAAAGATTGAGGAGAGAACAAAAGAGAACAAAAAGAGTTGGAGGAAGAGAAGCGAGGAATTCCTTACTATTCTTGAAGGGTTGGGATCTTCGACGATGTGAGTTTCAAGTGCCATCACTGCCGAAAGAATAAGAGGAGGAGGAGGTGGGACAAGGAAATATGAATTCCATAATGTTCTTGGAGGGTTTGGATCTTTGAGGATGTGGGTTCCAAGGGCCATAGCTGCCTTGCCCTAGGTGTGAGAATCTCGATGCTTTAGGGGGTTTGATGGGAGGGAAGAGGTCAGGATTTATCTCACCTTAGAAGAGATCATCGTTTCTTGCTTCTCGACGATAGGAATTGAGCTGAGCTCTTATTCAAACAGCTTCTGATAGTGAAACGGTTGCAGAACTAAAATATCCTCTCGATTATCCCAAATTTATGCAATCACTCTTGAACCTCAAGCATGATATTGTCGTCGATTCGATCGGTTTCAGTTCGGATTGAATCGAAGATACACTCGGTTTGGTCATGGTTTATTTTGGGAGCATCATTATGCAGCTACCAACCTGATACCTTTGTTTGTTCTGGCATCACATGTGCAGTGGCTATGGTCTCGGCATTATACATGCAAGTTAGCTCTGTTTCTTTGTCTTTCCTCTGAACTCATTAGGAGTAAAGAAAGATGTGCACATGCCATACTATATACACCATATTTGGTTGCCTCTATTCTGGAGGACCAAAGGAGATGTAAGAGGAATAGCTCACTATAGAAAACCATCAAATAGGGAACGAAATAACAAGTTGAGTGGTTAGGAATCTCAGCAATCGTTTCTATCTTCGTTTTCACGTAATTATAGGAATCAATGCAAAAGGAAAAAAATCTAACCCTTGTAAGAGAAATGGAAATATCTAGAATGTTTTAGAGAATTTTGAAGCTCGCTTGTTGTTAGTTTGAGAAATTTTATATCAAAACCACAGAATATTGACATGAAATCTCCAAATAAGGGCTTGGTGAAGAGTGGGAGTAAAGATCAGACTTAAAAGATTGGGCCTTTATAATAGAGGAAAAAAGATTAAATCTGTTTTTGAATATAAAGTCATATCTTTCTCGCAAGAGGCTAAGAGAATGAGCGGGGGCAAAAAAAAAGAGAAGAAATAAAAAGAATGGGAGGGGGACCGATTCTTCCTTTTGGCTTCACAAGAATCGGGCTCGCTTGTTTAAGCCGGCCAAGAGATGAAATTAGGGCAAAACAAAAAAGATTCGTTTGGTTTGTGGGAAGAGTTTTTCTTCCCAGAAAGTACTTCTGAAAAGTTACTTAGAAATAGGATTTTGACATATTTGATTGATATGGAAAAGTAACTTATTGTAGAGTAAGTTATGTTTGGTTGAGTACCTATTTTTCTGAGAATATTATGTAAAATATCTATTGTACCCTTAGTAGATAGGAGATCATACTTTTTTTGCTCCTAAACTATATATTAATATTAATATTATATTAATATTAATATAAATATAATATTAATATATTATAATATAATATTAGATCATAATAATTTATTATATTAATATAATATTAATAGTTAATATAATAAATTTATTATAGATATAAATATAATATAATATTAATATAAATATTATATTAATATTAATAAAAATATTATATTAATAAAAATATTAAAATATAATAAATATTATAATGTTAATATTAATATTATATTCATGTAAATATTAAAATAATATTAAAATAATATTAATATAATATTATATCATTATTCAATATTTCATCGTAACTATATGTTGATATTTTATAAAATTTTGACTATAGATCTTAAAAGAATATTTTAGAAAAGAAAAAAATATCACTATTTTTCATCCCATTGGAAATGTCAAAACCCACCTTTCTTATGGATTTTTACTTGGCATGAAATGTGGAAAGTGACTTCCCATGGGAAGAACTTTTTTCATTCTCTTTTCTCTTAAAATTCTCAGCAAACAAAAAGCCCCCTCTTTACTTTTCCTCCCTCCACTTTCCATCAACCAAATGAGTCTAAAGAAAAAAAGAATGGGGAGTTGGGAGGGAGGTGGAGCGTTTGTATTGAAATTAATATAATCATTTACTATATTATTTAAAAGGCGGACTTTGGCCCACCGCCTATCGGGCCTAAATTTATTAATAATGATTGCATTCTTTGTCCTTATTTTTGATAGAAAATATAAGCCTTGATTAAACCAAATAAACTGTAACCATTTTAATTACAATAGCATCATGTAAAGGGTTTGGACAAAATATAGTCCAACCAAAATGAAATTTACATAAGATAAACCAGCTATTCTGTGATTCTTGCAAAAGTGGACCAAAACAGAATATATATAGAGTATGAAGTTCTAATTTTTTGATATAAAGAGAAGTAAAAGTAAGCTGTACTAAAGGAGTATAACTATGTGCACTGCATAAGCCTTGAATTGCTGAATGAAATGAGTTGTGAAATATTTTTTTGTTGGAGGCAAATATGAGGAACCAATACATACGAAAGCTAAAGCCCAAAATATTGTAGATAGAGACATAATAGCATTCTACAACTCCATGCTCCATAAATTTGTATACTGTTTAACAGACATCCATAAAGGTGCACGAAAGAACTGAAGCATATCCATAAACCTGTAACAATCGCCCAAAATCTGTGCTGAACCATGTGGGAATATTCATTTGCTGCTGAAAGATGTGTGAACTGTACAGGTTAAAAGCAGGATTATGAGGCAAATCCTCAAGTAAAGCAAATTGAATATATGCCCTTATTGCAGTGAACTCCCTGTCGTCTGTCGCCGGTGAAGAGCACCTGCAAAACAGCATTCTCACAGACCGGAGTTGTGTCCGACAGGGATTCTCCGATGTTTAAATCAGAGCGAAAATTGATGAACAGTAGTAGATTTGAGTGTCGAGAGTAACAGAGCTTTGGCCAGAAGTGTCTTACCAGTACTGTTCCCTTACCCTCCTTTTATAGACGAATCTGATGTAACCTTTGAGTACGTGGTCTCGCTTTTTATGGCGCTAAATTATCGGATCATAATTGTGGAGTTAGTGGGTCGTTAATCTTCACTAATTGTCATGACACGTAGTCGATAATCGTTCATAACAGTTACCGCATGTTGAGTAGACTGGCCGACTATATGTCGGTAATATTAGTATGAACGACCATTAGCTGGTAATTCTGATATGTCGGCAGTCTTCGATCGAAAATTGTTCTACTGTTGATCGGTAGTAGCCGAGTGTCAATCAGTTTGCCGACAATGAGTCGGTGTTAGCCGATGTATAGTTGAAGTTGTATGTTCGGTCGATCGATTTTTGTTGAGTTGGATGTTGGGGGTTGGTTGACTTGAGTTGGGGCTCGATTGACCTACCCCAACAGCCCCTTCCCATCAATATCAATACGCATTGAAACATCATTTCGGACATAGTAATAACAGCAACAAAGGTCAATAAGAAACCAACTCCCATCAGTAATGAAGATTTGAATTACATCATTTGGGAAGTAACATGAAAGCCAATTTATATTTGCAGCTAGACAAAAGGAAACAAAACAAAACATCAGGAAACAAAGCATCATGTAATCACATAGTAACCATCCCGAATACAGCTAGATAGAAGGAAGATTATATTTGCAGCCGTGTATGTGATGAAATTCCTATACACTAATCTAGAACTTCAGCAGCATGAAGATTCGTAGCAGGTAACAATGTACATTGTACATTAAAGATGAACAGAAGCAACCCTTGAGCACAAGCATTGATATGTATTCTTGGTCAGTGAAGAATATGAAAGATCTTTCTATAGAGTAAAGCAGCTAATGGCATTGAAAGAAATGAACCCAAATATAGATCATGAGATTAAAAACAAGGATAGAACAGTTTAACGGAGGAGAAGTTTGTATAGCAGGATCAAATGGAAAGATCCTAACTACACTCATGAAGAATGCAATTATCCTGCACAAAAAAAAAAAAAAAAAAAAAAAAAAAAAGTTAGTGAAAACACTTAGCATTTTTCCAATTTTTTCCTTTTTCCTTCGTTTTTTTCCCTTTTTTTTTTTTTTTCTTTTTCTTTATTTTTCCTTTGTATCTTTTTTCTATTTTCCTTTTGGATCTCTTCTCTTTTTTTTCTTTCCCTTGAACAGTATTTGTTGTACATATATTTTTGATTTCATCATCTTAAGCCCTTTCTAAAATACAGCATCCATAACATGAAGAGATAAGAATGAACCATAGGAGTTGAGGTAAGCCTCATGAGGCCAGGAGGAAGTACCCAACAGATTAACCCAGAAGAGATGAGAATAGAGAATTCAAATGAAATGAACAGAATTTTGACTATGAAGACCAAAGATACTCTGCACAAAGAAACAAGGAGCAAGTTAGTAAAAACACTCAAATTTTTTATATATTCCTTTTCTCCCTTCATTTTTTCTTTTTCCTTTCTTTTTTGTTAACTTCTTTTTTCCATTTTTTTTTTTGATGTTTTCTCTCCTTTTTTTTCATTCTGAACCAATCTTTGTCGTAGACCTTCCATCACCTGAATCGTCCCCTCAAAAACACAATCAACACAGAATATAATCTAGGGGAAAGGGCAATCATGCATCATGCCCAGCAAGTAAAACCATAGATTTAAAGCAAAGATCAGATTGAAAGAGCTGAAACAGTTTCTTCAATCTGAGATAGAGGATAGAGGCATTAAGCAAATAAGGATTCTAGTATAAGTGTTAAATGCCATGCCTTGGAAGTCTAACAGAATAAGCATCAGCAGTTAGAATATGACTAAATGATGGGTACATATGTAATTGAGTAGTGGAGATAAAAAGATCTCCACCAAGAGCTTGATTAGCAACCCAGTCAGCAGCTTGGTTATCTTTTCTGAAGATATGAGATAAAGAAAATTCATGAAAGAATTGCAGTCAGAGTCAAATGTCCTGCATCCAAGGAGAAAGGGCATTCCTATTGTCCAATAGATGACGGATCCAATTTAACACCACAATCGAATCGCTTTGGATGCAAACATTTCGGGTCATTATTTGAGTAACAAGATAACGAAGACCCAACTACACACCAATCATCTCAGCACAAGGAACTGAAGCAAAGCTGAGCCTTTTGCTACTAGCAACCAACAACAAACCATTATGATCTCTTATGACATAACTTGCAGTTACATTATTTGATCTTGCTGCACCATCAAAGTTCAACATGAATATCTCAAGGGTAGGGGGGCCTTCAAGAAATCAAGTCATAAGGAGAAGAATGCTGATTTCTCAGTACAGAAAGGCCCCAGTTCCTTAATGGGATAGTAACAGTAGAAGATGATGATGATGTCACACTAACGTCTCTGGAGATAGACGTCCATTGTCGAAGAAGTTTAATAGGTTGGAAAAATTTTGCTTGAAATAATCTTTCATTCCTATTCTGCCAGAGAAGGGAGACCATAAATGCCAGGATAGCTTTCTCCTTCATACTTAAAAAAGAGCTTGAGAGAAGAGTTATAAGCATTGTTAAAGAGGAAGGGATTGGACGCAACAATTAAGGTTTAACAAGGTCCAATAATGTTTAGCAAGGATATAGTTAACGAAAACATACTGACAATTTTCAACATATCCTGGGCATAAATCACACTCAACAGTATCAGACTGAATAATACCTCGGTAAAGCAAAAGTTCTTTTGTTGCCGGACATTGCCATCAGACAACTTACCCTCATGGGGATGGAAAGGTGCCACATCCAAGAAAAATTGTAAATAAATGGCTGCAAGTAAGATAGATCAAGCACCCTAGCAATATCCTTGGAATTGATAGAGAGAGCCTTTGTAGGAGCCCATCCTAGCTGATCAGTCCAATGCCCATGCGCAAGAGGCATGGGGAGAATTATAGTCATCAAATTATTATTGTAGAATCTAGCCAACAAAGATATATTCCAAGTGTTATCAGGTATAATGAGATCAGCAATAGTATAGTGAGCCAAATCATGATGAACATTGATAAAAGAAGGCCAACGATTAAGCAGCACACTTAAGATTTAGGGATCATTCCAAACATTGACTGACAAATCATTTTCAATTAATCAAATAAATTGATTTTGAATTTTGGAGCCAACAGTAGATATTTTACATCAGATAGGAGTACATTTAGAAGGCGGTTTATAGTGGATCTAAGAATGATTGAATTGGTATTTGGCAGAAACCAGCTGAGCCCATAAAGAATTTTGCTTAAGAATAAGGTTAGCTGCTAACTTATCCAACAAAGCAGTTTGACGTTGATAAAGAGATTGAAGATCAAATCCACCTATAGCTTTCGGGGTACAAATGCTCCCAAGATATCAGGTGAAGTCGATGCTGATGTAAGTCATGACCCCAAAGGAAAGAGTAAAACTCATGCTCAAATAGATCCAAAATAGAAATAGGGATGTCGGTTGCAGACATCATGTACAGAGGAATGGATGCAAGAACTGATTGTAATAAGGTAAATTGCTCAGCAAAAGAGAGAGCTCTCCATTTTCATGATTGAATTTTAGAAAGAATTTTATTGGAAAGAAATTTAAGATTTATAGGATGAAGTTTAACCGCGGATATTGGAACACCCAAATATTTTCAAATACCTATTTTTTGGGACATTCTAAAAGTTGAAATATAGTCTGCCTGATATTTGATGAAACAGAAGGACTAATTATGATAAAGGATTTACTAAAATTAGCAGATTGTCTTGAATAATGACAGTAAGAGTCCAAAAGAAGTTTTAAGCAAACAACATTATGATTCGTAGCACGAGCAATTAATAGACAATCATCAGCATAGAATAAGTGAGAGATTTGAGGTCCACGATAAGAAGGCTTATAAGGGAAAAAGAACTTAGTTTGAACTGCAGAGTGTAAAATAATAGAGAAAATCTTAGAACATAACACAAACAAGAATGATGACAATAGGCAACCCTGACGAAGATCGCATCCCGTAGTAAACTTTTCAGTAGGGGCCCCATTGATAACAAGAGCAAAACGGGGGTTTAAAACACAAGCAGGGATCCAAGCAATGAATTGATCATAAAAGTTAAAAGATTTAGGAATCCGAAAAAGAAAGCCCCATTGAATTTTATCATAAGCTTTCTCCATATTCACTTTAACCATAAAAAACCCTCTAGCTGAAGAAGCACGAACTGAGGAGTGAGTAATTTTCTGTACAATAAAAGTATTTTTCATAATACTTCTTTCTACAACAAAAGCACCTTTGGTAGGAGAAATGATATTAGAGAAAGGGTTTGATTCGGTTAAGCAAAATCTGACCACAATCTTATAAATTATATTGTAGAGGTCGATCGGCCGAAACTCTGCAGGAACCATAGGGTTTTCCAATTTAGGAACCAAAATAATAAAGATATTTTTTCAGGATGGCATCAAAGTAGATGTATGAAAAAAATATTGAATAGCTCTAATGACATCTTGACCCATGATTTGCCGGTAGTCTTGAAAAAAAGAGGCAGGAAATCCATCAAGTATAGGAGCTTTATCAGGATTTATAGATCGAACAGCACGAGTGATTTCATTCTTTGAGATCTGAAAAATCATAGATTCCTTTTGATTCTTTGTCCTTATTATTAAGCTACTTGGAATGCTGCCATGCTAAAAAAATTAAGATATTACTTTGACTGGGTTTGGAAAATAGATTGCATATTAAAATATGCTTGCAAAAAAGGGTTGGGAGGATCGGCTCAGGATGTCATTATGTGGAGTGGGGGTGAGAGTAGAAGCAAGAAGTCATCATTAAAGACCTGTCTCAACTTAAAAAAGGTTGGGCTTCAAATTTACATCTTTGGACTTTATGGAGGCATTAGAAAGATCTGATCGATGCTAACGAACTCAAGTCCAGCTTCTCACAACGCATCTTTTGCTAAATCTGGCATAAAAGGAATAAGCAATTTCTTAGAAAGAAGGTTTCGACCATCTCTATCCCTTTTTTTTTTTTAATAGTAAGAATCAGCCCTATCCTTCAAAAGGCTCTACACATCTTCAATCTATGGGAGTACATATGCCCGGTGACCCAAAAAAAAAAAAGAAAACAAAAGAAAAAAAAAAGAAAGGTTGCTCAATAGCCATAGACTTGTCGACCCTGATAATGCTCTCTAGCCCACTTGAAGTAATTGAAATGGCTGGTATCGCAGCCTTGTCCCTTCACCTATTCCACATTTGTGGATTCTCTCCTAGCATCTTGTCACTTTGCAAATATTTTACTTTCTAATTAACTAATTTGGGGAACAGCGAAGAGACTCGCTTCCTCCATCACCACTCGAATGAAAAAAAAAAAAGAAGGCATAATCAATTTAAAAAATTAAAGAATAGATCAACTAATGCTGTAGAAGTGCAATCCAAATTGCTGTCACAGAAAAAGAAAAGTTTTTATGGAAGTAATAGAAGCAAATAAAATAGATTCCAGTGATAGAATAACGAGAGTGGAAGTACACATTTATTTCACTTCATGATCCCTATAATTCTCCCCTCAAAATCAAAGACTTCTGTCAATGCTATGCAATATCGGCATAGAGGTCGCGAATCACAATGCGGACTGCAATAGGAATCTTAACCGAATGAACACCTCCATCCCACCAAGTCAGGCTCCCAAATGTATAGTCACCTTGTACCTTTGAAGTCGGCTTGAAGGTAATCTTGAAGGTATGTGCCTTGTTAACGGCATTGAACACAAGGATCGAAGGTTCCACAACCATCTGAACACCTGGTGGAGGTTCAGGAATCGCTTTGTAGACTGCATCAACTTCACCCACATTAGTAACTGTTCTCCAAACCGTCAAGGAACTCTTTAGATTGGGGATGGAGATGGAGGGGAGGTTCAGGTAAGACACGTGCTGTAATTTTGTATCACACATCTCAAATGTTTGTAGAGTACAATTGAAGAATTTGAAGTAATCCTTTGGATCGATGTCATAGATAAGGCCTGGGTCAGCAGCTCTGTTTGGATCAATGTGACCCCCTCCATAGTCAAACGGGTCCGCAATTTTTCTTGGTAATCCTTCCGCTTGTATGGGCATGCCATGCTGATCGGTCGTGGATGCTTCAAAACAGTAGCAAGCCATCAAAGGATGACCTATAAGAAATAATTTAAATGAAAAAGAATAAACAAGTTTGATCCACGCACCAGTGGTGACAAGTGCTGATTTTATGGCAGCATGAGACCAATTAGGATGCATGGATTTGAGCAAAGCTGCAACTCCTGCTACGTGTGGGCAAGCCATTGAGGTTCCCGACAAAAAAGCATAGGAGTTTTTTTTTGCTGCCAAGATGCTGACTCCTGGTGCAGCGATATCAGGCTGTTGAAATGTCAGCCATGAGAGGTTGAGAGACTGTAAAACCAAAGTTTCGAAAGATTCTGCTATGCATTTATAGGAATAGGATCATTTGAAGCATCAATTTTGCAATGCCATTTCACATATATTTAATGATGTGTTTGTTAGTAAAAATCTACAGAATTGCAAAGCGAGAAAGATATGATGCATTGTTGATCATATGTTTCATGATCTGATACCTTGAGCACTCCAGGATCTAGTACAGAAGGTCCTCTTGAGGAGAATGTTGCTACTTTTGGAGCCAAGACTTCTTTCCCTATAACATTGCTTGTCCGTTTGACGCTGGCTACAGGCGCGCTGCCCAAACTCAAAACACATCCAATGTTGTTAGAACCAGAACCCAGCAATGGATCTTAACTGATGTTCATGAAGTCAGAGATAAAACCTTGCCTTTCACTACCTATATACATTCCAATTTGATGTGCTATAACGAAATCTACAAAAACACAAGTGATGCCTTTGCATTCTTCCGTCATTTCAAGGAAATTATTTGTGTATGTAGCCATAATAATTCCCTCTCCCCCAGCTTTCAGAACACCTTTCAGAGCATCTTGGTACAAAGAATAATCGGATGAGACAGAAAAAACCACACACAGGACAATAGTTCCGGCCAAGTCAGTACCATTCAGAGACTCCTCGTTGCAACTGCAGAAACATTTGGGAGGTCTGATTGAGTGGATGTTTAACCTTAGCTTAAAAACCCGGGCCATGGTTACTCACCTGCCACCAAAAGCTAGCGCTTTGTAATTGGTGCCTTTGGTGGTGTTGTAGAAGATGGATTGGCCCTGCAAAAGGACATGATTACAGGCTTAGACTTCAGCTCCGGTACGCCAAACTTGTTATATTGGAAATAGGGGAGGTATATTTGAGACGAAAGCAGTCTTTCTTCTATCATTTGGAAAATTCTTCCAAGCTTGTTAAGAGGAACAGATTCGAGGAAGGACTTTGCTTCATACCACAAAGCTCCGATGATCTCCAAGGGTGATGACGGTAGGAAAGGACCGGTCGATTGTGCTTGCAGCCACTGTTATGACCCAAGGGGCGGTGTTTGACAAGGTCTGAGGCACGGGTCCGTCGTTCCCGGCGGAATATACGACGGTGATACCTCTTGCCACCGCATGCAACGTGCCAAACGACTCCTCTAGCACTCTAATCGAGAGGGATAGGATATCCACTCCATCATGAATAGCATCGTCGATGGCCTTGAGAACCGTTGCAGTGTTACCACCACCGTTCCACAGTGCCTTGTAGATGGCCAGCCGGGCACGTGGGGCACCGCCTCTTGCCACGCCGGCGCCGAGCCCGTGGAAGCTCACATTCTCCACGATGGAGCCGGCAGCCGTGGAGGCCGTGTGGGTGCCGTGGCCGTAGGCGTCCCGGGGGGACATGAAATCGAGCTTCCGGTTCCGGTCGCTGATCCCGGCAGTGTAGTATCGAGCTCCGATGATCTTCCGACTACAATTATTGGCATCGAACGCCTCCCCGACCTGGCATATTCCTTTCCACCGTGAGGGTGTGGGGCCATATCCATCGTCATTGAAGCTCTTCGATTCGGGCCATATCCCTGGTAGAAGGTGCCGTTTGCTTGTTAGAAATGATTACAGAAATTATTTGTTAGATATGACTTGCTGAAGTATTTGAGGATCCTCAGGGCTTCACTCCCTCTCCATTGTTCGACTGCTAATGCCGTCACACCCATTAATTTAGAAGGATGCAAATTAATGGATCAGGATGGATGGATAATCATTTCTTTTCATCCATCTTTTCTAAGAGCCAAACGGTGGATGGACGCTATCCATCCTTCCTTCCACAACCCCAACCAAATATCCATAGGATTAAGGTTAATACTGGCACAAAGTTGATTGAAACTGAAGCAAGGGAATGATGTCCCCCGGATTCACGTCCCTGCCTCTCGCCAAAGAAACGAGTCAAAATTTGTTGGTCAAGTGGGCTAAAATTCCATGCCTTTGGTCTGCGGTCTGCACATAAATAAAAGTAAAGCCCGTTTGTCTTGAGTAGTCCCTTCTAATTACTACAGTAAATCTATGGGTTGGGGTATCTCAATAGAACATGCAGTTTCAAATTGGGCTCCGATGATCATCACTCTTAATATCCGGCAAGATGGCAGATCCTCAATCGCTACTATGTAATCAATTGAACAAATGGGATTTGTTTCCGTCATGTACTAACTAACTATCTATCTATAGCTTGAATTGTTAACTCCAACGAACAAGAAAACCAAAGTATAACCAACCTGTGTCAATGATCCCAATAATGACGCCATCTCCAAAATTGCTCTTTCGAAGGAGTTCAGTGGGATGCACGTTATTCAGTCCCAAAAAGTTCCAACTTCGTGTTGTATGCAGCTGATAATTCCTACTTGGCCTTATGCTGATGACCTCAGGTGACTCTGGATGGGTTTCTAATGTTAATTACTTGTGCTAAAGAATATCAATAGAACTGTATAAGATATACTTGCAGTCTATTATGATCCAGAAGCAGTAGAACCTGCAAGCAGCTTTGCTTGAGACTCTGTAAGCATAGCTGCGAAGCCCGAAAATCCATGTCTGTAGCTGTACACAATAGATGCTAAAGCTTCTTCCTTGCTGAAAGACCACAAAATCAGAAGAAACAATCAGTAACGCTGTGTTCACTGGCTACATGGATTAAAAATGATCACAGAAAGAGATGGCAAGCAGCAGAATACCTCTCAAGAAGAGATGTTAGCATGTCATTGTGTGAAGCTGTGACATGTTGCGGGTCCTCGTGCTTCCTTTCTCCCATGTACACAATATACAGCTGCAGATAGATAATATTCAATGGGATTAAGTGTTAAATTTTGATTTCCGGCTTGGAGAAGATGAACGCTTACTTTTTTAGTGGCTTCAGCTCCATATGGCATCACTCGAAAGCAGAAAAAAGCCAGGAAAGTAAAGATAATTAGAAAGGAAGGGAGTCGAGAAGCCATCTCTGGTGTTGGCGTTTACAGAAGAAGCTTAATTCGGTGTCATTTAGAATCACTCGGCTTTGTCCTTAAAAAGAGCAGAAGTGCGACTGTGTGAACGGCTATTCCGGTATAGCACTTGGGAGAAAAGTCCTCGTTATTTTGGTCTCAAACAAACTGCGGGGTAATTGTTTTTCCTTTGATTGAAATGTGGATAACATGCTATTAAAAAGAGCAATAGACTGAAGACTTCGATACCGTATGCATGCATATATTTTGGATCTGAATCAGCTCTCGGCAGGCAGCAGATCTTTCTGTCCGGATGCAGGTAGCCCACATCTCCACGCGATATATATTTTACCGAGCCTCTATCTGGCACAGTACTTAGATTGCCTTCCACATGATTTTTTTTTGGATAAGAGCACTCATGCAACTCTAATGTGAATACAGCTGCGATGACCGGAGAGAAAATATCATGGAACATCAAAGATAAATCAGCCGTATTAGTCCAAACAATTTGCCTAATACGCTCTACTACATAGGAGGCCACCCAGTTAATGGTATTAGTGGCCTCACGACAAACATGTCTGACATTAATGGAAGAACAATCTCCTACTAAGCATCATATATCATGAAGAAGTGGGTGCACTGCCAACTCCTATCGCTCTTGTAACCAACCGATCATCGTGATTGAATCTTCTCGATCATCGGTCTCTCGCATACCGTAGGTCCCAATTTATCTAATAAGAGATTTCACAAATGGCTACTGTATCTCCATTTTGCTATTTTTTGGTGCAAAATTGAAGGCGAAGATGGATGTTAATAAAATCTGATTAAGATTATTTGGGTAGGCTGCCATTATAAATTTACAAACCTCCCTAGTGAACCGTACAACACTTAAAGTCCGAAGCTCATACTATGCCACATTTTAAAATTGTAAGATCACCGCCAGCAGAGATGCAGAGGATTTAGTTAGCCTCAGTGGCTGCTAATTCCTAGATTGGATCCACAATCCGTAAACTATATAATGGCTTGCGACTTTTATCCAACAACTCTTGATTATTTTAACGATCCCTTGATTATTTTAGAGAGAAGTTCTTAGATGGTGTGGGTCAATGGTGTCATGAAGTGCCAATCACATGCTGCCATGCACATCAGCACATGTGAGGAACATTTTCCTTTTAACTAATGCAATTGGTTAAAAAAAATAGTGCAATTACAAGGTTGGATGCCCAAACTTTCACGAGGTATTGACCCACTCCCTCTGTATTGCACCGATCCCAAACTATCACGCAGGACGGACAATATTGACTTGGGATTGGCAGCCACACTCCTGCACAGTTTTACTTCTCAAGTGGCATTGGATGAGGCATGGACTCCAGAGACTCCCTTCCACTCTTGTTCCGTATTTGATTGCTTGAAATCAGCTCACAGCCACTATGTCTATGGACTCAAACTTGAAATCACATGGCTACGTTTAAGATTGGTAGGAAAAATATGGGCACAGTTTATGGGCTAATAGAAGCTATTTTCCTCCTATATTCTCTCTGTCATTTTTCAGAAAGTTGGAAATCCGTGTTCTTGTGCCGACGGTTTGTAGTCTTCCTAAATGGCGATGAAACCTTTTTCCTTCTTGCTCTCTGTGCATGCAGTGGAGAAAAGATTATTGGAACATGTAAATCTTTGGTATACTCTGCCTTTTATTTTCCTTTTATTCACGGTGAAAAATTTTGTTTTAGCACCACAAAAATTCTAGTTTAGTGTTCGGCACACTATTTGATATATAAAACCAGCTACAATATTAGTTAAATGGATTGTAGTTTCTTACAGGAGTAGGCCGAGAAGGGCCAAGATTGAGCGAGCCATCAAATTTTTGCACTTTGGACAATTGTGCATGATTTTGTGATTGTTCGTTTGGAGCATGCGTTAAAATATTGCTTCAGGACTGGACTTTCTACACTGTTAGAGATCCCTAATAATACATTACGGTTCATATAGAATTAACTATTTGTGCATTATTATAACATCATGTCTACCTGTGTATTGCATTTTAATAGGATCTTTAAATTTATTATAAGCTCTCAAACAGATCCATCAAAATTACTGGCGTCTTAGAGTGTTCAACAAAGGGCTGATGGCAAGAGCATTAGCCCACTTCTATGTGCACAGGTGACAATAGCAACAGAATATATCTCATCAATCTTGATACAGAGCAGAAATACTCATTTATTTCACCTCATAATTAAGATTATTCTCCCCTCACGTCAATTCTATGCGGTATCGGCGTAGAAGTCCTCGATCAATACACGAATAGCAATTGGAATCCTTACTGAATGAAATCCATCCCACCAAGTTACGCTCCCAAACATGTAGTCCCCTTGCACTTTGTGAATGGACTTGAAGATTACTTTAAAGGTCCGCATCTTGTTTTTGGCATTGAACTCAAGGGTCGAAGGCTCCACAATCATATGAACACCTGGTGGAGGTTGGAGAACCGCTTCATATATAGCATCAGCTTTACCCACATTGGTAACATTCCTCCAAATTGCGACAGTATCTTTCAGATTGGGAATGGCAATGGAGGGGAGGTTCAGGTAATACAGAGGTTCTATCTCTGAGCCACAAATCTCAAATGGTGCTAAAGTGCAATTGAAGAACTTGTAGTAGTCTTTTGGATTGATATCATAAATAAGGCCAGGGTCAGCAGCTTTGTTTGGATCGATGTGGCCTCCCCCATAGTCGAAAGGATCGGCAATCTTCCTTGGGAGTCCCTCTGCTTGTATTGGCATGCCATATCCATTGGTAATGGATGCTTCAACATTGGCAAGCATGGCCCAGTGAATGGTCTGAAAGCAGTAATTAGACAGTTCAAAGTAAAAACAGGTTTTAGACATGCACCAGTGGTGACAAGTGCTGATTTTATGGCAGCGTGAGACCACTCAGGATGCAGGGATTTGAGCAGAGCTGCTACTCCTGATACATGCGGGCAAGCTGCTGAGGTTCCTGAACCAAAATTATATGAGTTCCTTGTCGCTGCTAAGATGTTGACTCCAGGTGCAGCAATATCAGGCTGCAAAAATATTTAACCGTTATACTGCTTGATTGACCACGGGAAGCTCCTAAAATAAAAGCTTTTTGTTTTAGATAATAATATCTTTTAAAAAAATAAGGCCTTGCAAGGCTACAATATCTATGTTTTGCTGAAACAAGATCATTGTCTTGCAACTTACAGTGTTGCTTGAGGTGAGTGTAGTGATATGTTAAGAAATTAAATGAGTTGCGATCTGAAAAAAAGGTCATCTGGACAACAATTTATTTTCGTTTTTATACCTAACCTTGAGCAAACCGGCAAACAGTATCGCCGGACCTCTCGAAGAAAATGCTGCTACCTTTGGAGACAAGACCTCTTTCCCTATAACATTGCGCGTCAGCTCTACACTCACCATTGGATCCCTGCTCAACCCCATCAAATGTTAGAGCAGAAGACCATTCATGAATCTTAGATGATGTTCATCAAATCAAACATAAAAGCTTGCCTTTCACTGTCTATGTAATTGAAGATTTGATTTGCAGTGTCGAAGTCCACTAAAACACAAGGTATTGATTCACATGCTTCAGTCATTACGAGGAGATTGGTTGTGTATTGCGCAAAGATCAGTCCCTCACCCCCAGCTTTCAGAACATTGGAGAGTGCTGTAGAGAATAGAGATGTTGGTGAGACCAAAGCAGCCACGCACAGGACAACCGTTCCGGCTATGTTTGTACCATTCAGAGAAATCTCGGTGCAACTGCAGAAATGTTAGGCAGGGTCAGAGTGCAGGGATGTCTACGTTTAACTTCACAATCCGGTTGAGATTTATTGTACCTATCACCATACACTAGTGGTTTGAAGTTTCTTCTTGGGTCTTTGGTGGAGTTGTAGAAGATGGATTGGCCCTGTAAGCAAGGAGACATGGCTTAGCATTGACCTGCAAATTGTCCAGTAATTAAGATGGAAACAGTATAACATTTTTTTGATTGAGGAGGATCTTTTCTGGCCGGTATGTAGGGACGTGCATGCAAATGGACGCCTATAGACATGAGCGTACCGAGTGATTCGGTTAGTAAAGTAGCTAGTCCTAGTGTTGATCGCTTAGACTCTGAAGTGGTTTTGCGAATAAAATCTCATCAACTTGCATGCTGCTGTGACAAAAAGAAACGAAAGTTTAACATAAAATGTTTTTTTGATTTCTTCCTAGGATTTTACTTTCTTTCCAGGGTTTTCTTCCCGATGGGCAGGGTCGGGCATAGGTCTCAAAGTAAGCCAATGGTCAAAACCAAAGGCATGAGGCGAGATGGACATGGCCCAAGTCGGAGCCAACACAACAAATGCTTTGAGGCCTGCTGTGCTCTGGTCCGGAAATTCTCAAATCCAGGCCCAGTTCGCAGCTCATCAACTCTCAAATTATTTTTAATTTTTATCTTTAAAAAAAAATGATGAAACTATCTTTTGTAAGACATGAGATAAGGATCACTGACATACTTATCCTAATATACGCTGATGTATATAGCACATTTGATGTGCAAATCAAGGATGGTTATCTTTACTTTATTAGTTTTACCGATAATTGTTCTCGGTATAGGTATATGTGTGAGACATGAGGTGAGATCCAGCAGAACAACGGAAGTAGTTTTAGTGACACGGAGATAAAATTTTTATGATTGGATCGATCATGAAAAAAATTATGGTCGGACCGTCATCGTCTACCACGTCTCTAAAGCATGCCACGTGTAGTTATACGTGGGCACGTGAAAATACTAAGAAAATATAAATACATAAACTTTAGTTATGTGATGTTTATCAAAATTATTCAAATACCTCTAGGATTTATCTATTCTTATTTTCTTAGTATTTTAACATGCGCGGTGTGCTTTGAAGATGTGACAGGCGATGATGGTCCAGCCATAATTTTTTCGATGGTCGATCTGATTGTAGAAGTAAAACACCTGATGAGTTCTCTTATCTGTAAATTTTCCAAATGCTATGCTTAAGGTTTCTTAGACTTGGAATACTAGATGTATGTAACAACGACTAACAAGTTGTTCATGACGTGCCAAAAAAAAAACAAGAAGAAGAAGAAGAGATAAAAAGGGGTTGGTTTTCATACCACAAAACTCTGATATTGGTTTCCAAGGGTGACGACGGTAGGAAAAGACCGGTCGATCGTGCTAGCAGCCACTGTTATGACCCAAGGGGCGGTGTTTGACAAGGTCTGAGGCATGGGGCCTAGGTTGCCGGCCGAATATACCACTGTTATCCCTTTGGCCACGGCATGCAACGAACCAAATGAGTCATCGTCCACCGTAAGTGATAGGGATAGGATATCCACCCCATCATGAATAGCGTCATCTATGGCCTTGAGCACCGTCGCGCTGTTACCAGCGCCGAGGCCCCTTCCAGTCCCCCACACTGCCTTGTAGATGGCCAGCCGAGCACGGGGGGCACCGCCTCTTGCCACGCCGGCGCCGAGCCCGTGGAAGCTCACATTCTCCACGATGGAGCCGGCAGCCGTGGAGGCCGTGAAGGTGCCATGGCCGTTGGCATCCCGGGGGGACAAGAAATCGAGCTTGAGGTTCCTGTCGCTGATCCCGGCAGTGTAGTATCGAGCTCCGATGATCTTTCGGCTACAATTATTGGCATCGAACGCCTCCCCGACCTGGCATATTCCTTTCCACCGTGAGGGTATGGGGCCATATCCATCGTCATTGAAGCTCTTCGATTCAGGCCATATCCCTGAGAGAGCTTTGCGTTGTCAGATTATTTCCTTTATCAGGCCCAAATATCCAACTAGCCTTCTTAAGTTTCCATACCATCTTGATTCCTTTCGAAAGCATAAAATTAAATCAAAAATTATTTATATTTAGCATTTTAAAAATATTTTTAGCAATTTTTAGTATTTAGGGGGGAAAAGAGAGAGAGAGAGAGAGAGAGAATCATGAAGCTTGAAACCGAGCCCACCCCATGAACAGGTCTAACTCTGGATAAGGGATTGTGTCGACCAAATAATGTCCACTAAGAAGTTAAAAATCATTTGTAAAACAGGGATGGAGACATCTTTTTAATCCATAAAGAAGATAACACCTTATCAAATGATGTCAAAGCTGTGTTGCTTTGTTCGGGATTTAGAAGGATGGCAAATAACCAACCTGTATCAACCATCCCAATGATGACACCATCTCCGAAGTTGCTCTTTTTAAGAAGTTCAGTGGGATGCATATAGTCAAGTCCGAGAAAATCCCAGCTTCGAGTCGTGTGCAGCTCATAGGTCCGACTTGGCTTTACGCTGATGACTTCAGGTGAGTCTGCACAAAGTCCCATGTTATTTGCAGTCACCACAGGTTCACAAACTATATATCAATTACTTCTCGGATTATTATGCAAAATTGTTGAACCTGCTAGTAACTCTGCTTGAGATTCTGTGAGCATAGCTGCAAAGCCTGAGAAGCCATGCCTGTAACTGTATACGATCGAGGACAGAGCATTTTCCTTGCTGGAATACCAAAAGATCAGAAGCAATGACAACCGGTGTTCTGCGCTTTGTTCGCTAGCTATATGAATTAATCATTTTAATAGAAACGGATCACTAGCGAAAGTCAAATAAAATAGTACATCAGATACCTCCCAAGAATAGATGTTAGCAAGTCATGATGAGAAGCTGTGACATGATTTGGGTCTTCATGTTTCCTCTCTCCCATGTACACAATGTAAAGCTGGAGAAAAAAAAAAAAAAATTCCGATGCCAGTATATATTAACATGTGATATTTAGCATGCAGAAGGTGAATACTAACTTTGGTAGAGGCTTCAGCTACAAGCGGCAGCAGTTGAAAGCACTGTAGAGTGAGGAAAGTAAGTAGTAATAGAGAGGGGAGAGGGCGGAAACCCATCTTTGCTGTGGGAGTGCCATGTCCACAGCAAAAAAGCCCTTTATAACCCACCTTCCACATAGTTTGTCTGGGGATGCTGCTGCTCGAATGCTGGTTGGCTAAGAGAAGATCAGATCGGATGGTTGTATGGATAATACCTGCTACAAATTAATTACATTGAGCATCCATCAAGAGTTCGTAAAGTCCACGTCTTCGCTAGTTAAAAAGAAAACAATAGAATGCATTAGTCAATGAATGGAATGTGTCAAATGTATGAGGGGATTAATGTAATAACTCCCCCTCCTCCCTTCCACGTGTAGTCTAGAAACAGGCACATTAAAAGACTCAATAGAAAGGAGAGAGATAGAGAATCCATCTTTGGTTTTGGAGCAAGCAAAACAATATAGGATCTTATCAAAAAAAACTAGCCGGAGAGTATTATTTGAGTTTCCTAATTTTGTATAAGTATCCAAAATTTTTTTAATAAATAATTAATATAGAACTAAATACACATCCGCATAGATTCTCACATACTCTCTCTTTTTAAGTTCCAGCATCCTCGCTAGGCTAATGGTCTAAATCCATATTTCTATTCATAGATATCACAATCGACTCCTGATCAGTTCCATTAAACCCTTATAATAGTATCCTCTAATCTACATAAATTATAGGTCAGCTGGCTTTGATACCATTTGTAACAACTAGGATCTCATTCAAAAAAATTATTTGGAAAGTATTATTTGGGTTCTCTGATCTTGTATAAGTACTTAAATTCTTTCTAATGAATAACTAATGTGGAATTAAATGTAGATCTATATGGATCCTTACAGTAAGAGAAGACCATGTCAGATGGTTCTATAAATAAAACCTATTACAAATTAATTACATTAAGTATCTATCAGGAGTTGATGAAATATCTTCGTTGGTTAAACAGAAAACAATAAAATGCATTCGTAGGAGTCATCTTACTATGGGGTTAACTAACAATTTGACCCTCAAAACTTGAGCTGTCATGGAATGGGTCAATAACGTACAACAATATTAATGTGCAAATAAGATTGCGATACGAGAGAGGCAGGAAAACATGCGTCGCAAATCTAATGATGGATCCCATCTTCCCTGGCCCGCATGGCATTCTCGGAGACCATGCAAATCAAATACCCAAAAATTATGCACCAGCATGCAAGTTGGATCGACAGTTGCGTCAAGCCTTAGACGGTACTTGTGTCAACATATGTATGTGTTAATCTCATTTCTTCGAAGTCTATGGACATACCTAAAGGACCAGACGTTCAAATTAATTACTCGGGTTGTCATGTCAGCATATTATTTTTTCTTTTGATTTTTCCTGCATCATAAATGTTAGATGGAGCCCAACAAGTCCATGGTCTCTCTATTCAAACGAGCCAAGGATAGTGACTAGTTGTCCAAAACACAACTTGTTATATTTGCAAATGAGATTGAGTTGCTTATGAATTTTATAATTTTATCTGTCAAAAAATATCTCATGTAAAATAGATAGTCTCTTCTTATTTAAATTAGAGTCTTTTTTTGACTCATCAGCAATACGAGACTAAATAATGCTCTTCCTCCCACGTCATAATAAATATCATCTTTCTCCAGCCATACGGAAGTATCGGAGACCGTGCAAATCAAATGTCTAAAATTATGCACCAATGCGCAAGCAATATCAAGCCTTGGACGGTTCTTCTGTCTGCGTATGTTTAATCTCAAAGTGGAGTGACTGGTTGTCCAAAACATAGCCATCTCTAGTCGTATTTGCAAACGAGACGGCGCTACGAGAAAGGTAGTAGGAAAAAATGCATTGCATATCTAACGATGGATTCCATCCTCCCCCACACAGCAGTTTGACACCATGCAAATCAAATATCTAAAATTATGCACCAGCATGCAAGTTAGATCGGCATTTGCATCAAGCCTTAAACGGTTCTTCTGTCCGCATATGTTTAATCTCGAAGAGGAGTGACTATTTGTCCAAAACACGCCATTTGCATATGAGATTGCGCTATGAGAGAGACAGGAAAACGTGCATCACAAATCTCATGATGGATCGATCCCATCTTCTCCCTCAAGAATAGATGTTAGCAAGTCATGATGAGAAGCTGTGACATGATTTGGGTCTGATCATGTTTCCTCTCTCCCATGTACACAATGTAAAGCTGGAGAAAAAAAAAAAAATCCGATGCAAATATATATTAACATGTGATATTTAGCATGCAGAAGGTGAATACTAATTACTTTGGTAGAGGCTTCAGCTACAAGCGGCAGCAGTTGAAAGCACTGTAGAGTGAGGAAAGTAAGTAGTAATAGAGAGGAGAGAGGGCGGAAACCCATCTTTGGTGTGGGAGTGCCATGTCCACACCAATAAAGCTCTTTATAACCCACCTTCCACATAATTTGTCTGGGTGTGCTGCTGCTCGAATGCTGGTTAGCCAAGAGAAGACCAGATCGGATGGTTGTATGGATAATACCTGCTACAAATTAATTACATTGAGCATCCATCAAGAGTTCGTAAAGTCCACGTCTTCGCTAGTTAAAAAGAAAACAATAGAATGCATTGGTCAATGAATGGAATGCGTCAAATGTATGATGGGATTAATGAAATCACTCCCTCTCCTCCCTTCTGGACGTCTAGTCCAGAAACAAGCACATTAAAGGGCTTAATAGAAAGGAGAGATATGGGGAATCCATCTTTGGCTTTGGAGTAAGAGAAGGCCATGTCAGATGGTTCTACAAATAAAACCTGGTACAAATTAATTACATTAAGCATCCATCAAGAGTTCATAAAGTCCACATCTTTGCTAGTTAAAAAGAAAACAATAGAATGCATCGGCCAATGAATAGAATGTGTCAAATATATGAGGGGATTAATGTAATCACTCCCCCTCCTCCCTTCCACATGTGTAGTCTAGAAACAGGCACATTAAAGGACTAAATAGAAAGGAGAGAGATGGGGAATCCATCTTTGGTTTTGGAGTAAGTGTAACAATACAAGACCTCATCAAAAGAGGCTAGTTGGAGAGTATTATTTGAGTTTTCCAATCTTGTATAAGTATCCAAGATCTTTCTAGTAAATAACCAATATGAAACTAAATACACGTTCTCGTGGATCCTCACATACTCTCCCTCTTTAAGTTTTAGCATCCTTGTTAGACTAAGGATCTAAATCCATACTTCTATTCATAAATACTATAATCGATTTGTGATCGGTTCCATTGAACCCTTACAGCAGTATCTTCCGATCCACATAAACTACGGGCTAATTGGCTCGATACCATTTGTAACAATCAAGACCTCATTCAAAAAGATTACTCGGAAGGTATTATTTGAGTTCTCTGATCTTATATAAATACTTAAATTTTTTCTAGTGAATAATCAATATGGAACTAAATACAGGCCTATATGAATCCTCACAGTAAAAAAAGACCATGTCAGATGATTCTATAAATAAAACCTGTTACAAATTAATTACATTAAGTATCTATCAGGAGTTGATAAAATATCTTCGTTGGTTAACAAGAAAACTATAAAATGCATTCGTAGGAGTCATCTTACTATAGGGTTAACCAACAATTTGACCCTCAAAACTTGAGCTGTCATGGAATGGGTCAATAACATACAACAATATTAATGATATCCAAACCCCCTCCCCCCATCCACCTTCCTCACATCTGATCTAGACACATGCACATGAAAGGATAAGTCCGTTGAGGCACAAGATGAGTTCTTTTTCCATGGTCCCTCCAAAATATACAAGCATTGCATAAGTGTGAATGCACATAATATTCTGGTTTGAAGCATGAAAATTTAAGTCAGATAAGCGGTGGAACATCTCTTGCAATAATGATGTATATGTAAAATTTATAAGCAAACTACTTATGGTAAATATGCATGGCCATGCTAATTAAATATCATGATAAAGGAAATTGAAACTCCTGCCTCAGTTTGACCAAGGACCATACCTATCTTTCAGAGATACCGCTCCTGCAGATTGGTTGGCAATTGTACATCCACTTCTGTGAAAATGGAAACATCTCAATCTTATGCAACTTGATGCACCATTCTAATCTCAAGAAAAGGGGGAGAGACCAAGGTAAATCATTTTTCTCCTGTCCTATAATAGATTTCCCAAGAAAAGGGTGAAAAAGTTTGTATCGTAGGCCTCCTTCCCTATGCAAGGTGTCTCATGCTCACTCTATCAAATCGATAGCCTTGATCCTTTCAACTATCCAATATATTATTGATAAGCTAGGCACTCTTGCAATGAGAACAGAAAATTGGCGGACAAGCATTCCTAACCATCACAATAACCCAAAAGTCCTATTTCAACCATGGGCGACCAGGTTAATAATTAACTTCTTCATGTCTTCCATTGATGCAATTACTTTCTTTTCCTTGCCGACTTGATTTTTCCCCTACTTATTGTACTAAGTATATCTAAATCACCAATCTTTTGTATGATGAATTCAACACATGAGAATTATTTTATGGTCCTGCTTGGACTAAGTTGGAGTATCAGCCATCCAACATCAGATAACTTATGACAGATTTAAAGAAACAAGGTCGCTCGGTGACTACATAAGGAATGCAAATTATAGATTTCTGAATAGCCAAGACAAACAGATATGTGATGAATGCAATGACAAATGAATACCAGGGAAAAGTATCTAGCAGAGCTAAACGCCTTGCCTCACAAAAGGCAGAGTCTAGCACCCAGGTGGGATTAAAACAAAAAGCACAAGAAAAATGAAAAAAAGCATTAACTAATAATGGCTTCCATATTATATCCTTTATAGTGGATTCAGTTTTGGATCCTTTTGGGCCTTAATGTAAATATGGATGTATATTTTTTTTTGGGGTGTGTCTTTCTATGTATTACTTTTGTTTGTAGGCTTCTGGTGATGGCAATGTTTTTTGGGACATACATTTTTTTATGAAGGTAATATAGTGTCTTTTCGTTCAAAAAATTAATATTATATCCTTTATAGCGTTGTAAATAAACATATCGAAAGAAATCCTTGAACCAACATAAATCTTTCACATATACTCAGGCTAATTGCTTGGCAATTGTGCAGATATATTACAAAAATAAATCAATTTTATTTTATATGGGCTGGCTACTTATGCAGTTTATGTGTGCTAAAAAGTGTATTCATGATAAGAAAAAATACAATGCTGGACAATTTTGTAATTGGTATTGAGGTAGACGTGTACAGATGTCCATAGACCAATCATCTCCTATTAAGATGTGCTGCAGTTAGTCAATTTCTACTTCAATAGGCTAGAACTACGTCAGATTTGACAATCTCCTTAGGCATTGAGAATAAGAATATCTTAAAATAAACTTCATTATACAAAGTTCCGTAGTGGCCTATCCAGGTCATGCAATTAACATAAAAAACACTACAGGATAACTCCTAAGCTTTCAAAGGAACTTCTTAACAATGTAAAGAAATTATTTTTTAAAGAAGGGCAAGTTTTTTCTTCCTCTTTGAAATGTGGATGGGTGGCGGTAAAGTATCGGGACAATACCTCACCGATTCGAATGGAAGGATTGGGAGATCCAAAGAACACGGCGGCTCCTGCATCGTAGATTATCCCGAAAATACTGGAGCTTGGAGAATTGAAGGACCACCCTAGGCGATGGTGGACGAAGGGTTTGTTGGAATAAGATCTATGGTTATGTCTGTGGAAAAGAAAGAGTTGCTCGAGATGGCTTCGAAAGAGAAAGAAGGTCGTATTCGGCAGTAGAGAAGCAGAGGAGGAAGACGAGGACGAGACCGGAATGGTTTGGAATCGCGAGGGATTTGAAGAGGACTTATATTCAAAAAATTGTCTGCAGACCTTTTTTTTTTTTTTTTTTTTTTAATTTTTTTTTTTAATAATGTGGTCTGCATCGCTTGCAGTCAGGTTCGGGTTACACCCTTCGGGCGAAAGAATGATTTGGTTCACGTTTTGCACAGCTACTCGCTTCCATCGTGCCATGTGGCAGGTGTTGCGCTTTGCTGAGCCGAATCGGGTACTTGGAGACTTAGGTTTGATTTAAAATATTTGGAATCTAAATTCAGCTTGAGATCCGTAGGATCTTAATATTTTAAAATCTTAATCAAGCAAATCTTAATCTACTAATAACATATAAATTAATATATATTATTAATAAAAATAATATTATTAAATATATATATAAATATAAATAGATTTATAAATTTTTAAACCAAATATTTAGCTATCCAAATTTGACCTAAAAATTTATTTAAACTCGATAATTATCGAGTTGAATCAAGTTTAGATTTGAATCCAACTCAACTAACTTACAAATAGCTTAACTCATTCGTATCCTTATTAAAATCTATGCAAAGGATGATCCAACGGTTCACATTAGGAAAGAAGCTCAATTATTTTTTTTGCATGAAATATACAAACAGCACCGTCGCAATCACTACAGGGCATGGGATATATCTTTCACACAAAAGAAGATTCACCGTCCTTCACGAGAATGCACCAGTTGCTTTAAGAGCTGTGCATATAGATGAACAGTGAATTGCTTTGACATCTGTGCAATGGAAAATCCAACAATTAATTGGCATGAATGAAAATAAATCTTTGTTTTGCATAGAAGATATAACCTCCATCGGTCTCTACGTGGGATATTTTTTTTAAGTAAAGATATGTTTGGATAATCCTATACAACCAATAAGATAAGCGGAAATCCTGGTCGAACCAAGTCAACGTTTACATTTTTTACAAGAATTTTTCAGAATAGGCCGGCCCAAATCCTATAAAGAGAAACAAAGTCTCACCATTTTTTTTTTGTTTTTCATCCTATAGGAATAGACCAGAAAAGAAGGCATGTTTAGATAATCCTATATATGCAATCCAACAAAGTTCACTAGAACACAAGTCAGACCAAGATTATATTGATATATTTCACAGAAATTTTTTCAATGTAAGTTGGCCAAAATCCTATAAGAAAAGAAAAAAGACCTCACTATTTTTTTTTTATCCTACAGAAATAAATTAGAAAATGTCTAGTTGATATGGACTGAGCCACATCTCATATCCTATAATACTAAAATCCTGTTTCCAACCCCAAGGATCCAATAGAATTATCCAAACAGACGCTAATTGATAGTTTCTTGAAGAAGAAACTGGTTATAACTAATTAAACTTTAGTTACTTTGTAAAGACTGCAAACTGTTTGTCTCCATGGTAATTGGTATGAAATAACTTAAAGACTATATTTTGTATAAATCCCTGCTTGGGTGTTAAAGTATACTCTTGTTAATTTAGAAATTCCATATAAAGAGATACAAATAGCAGTTCATAACAAGGGTAGTTTTTATGAGCCTGTTTTACGTTGTTGGATTCCATGCTGCCAATGACCTATATTAAAAAGAAAACTAGCATGCGTTTTAGATGAAGCAGCAGCTCCAACGCAGTTTGATTTATTAACCAAACCATTGGTGCATGAAAGCATACTCCCCTAATCAATAATTTGGTTCTCTATTTTTGTTTCTAATTTGTTTTTCATTTTTTCTCATTTGTATCCCTTTGATTTTCTTCAAGACCATGGAATGGAAAATGGTCTCCTGCATGTTTTCATGCGTGGTCAACACCCTTGATAAGAAGATCAAAGGCTGGAGGAGATCCAAGAGTTCTTGATTGAACTTTCATTGTGTAATTTAATTATGTATTTGACTAAAAATAAAAGGATTTATCTGTGTAATTTTATCCCATGCTCCGAATTCACTACTTGGGCAATTCAACTTTGGTGTTGGGGATAGACATATCATCATATTTAATAATAATTATATAATATTAAGTGCATCGATCTTATATAATATTGAATAACATTTTCATAATATTATGTGTGTGTGTGTTTGTCAACATAATTTGCAAATTTCTTCGATGATTCATCGTGTCTGAATTATTTCTAGATTTTTTTTTTTTTGTTTTGGGTAGAAATAATTATTTCTAGATTTCAAACACCAATTAGAGTTAAGGGATTATTTAGTGTAGTTCTATAAGATTTCTTTTACATAGGAGTCCATGACGGCTAAGGCTGCAAATGGGTCAAGTGTGTGTATGTGTTTTTCAACATAATTTGCAGGTTTTAATGATTCATCATGTCTGAATTATTTCTAATTTTTTTTTGGGTAGAAAGAATTATTTCTAGATTTCAAACACCAATCAGAGTTAAGGGATTATTTAGTGTAGTTCCATAAGATTTCTTTTATATTGGAGTCTATGATGGCTAAGGCTGCAAATAAATTGGGTTGACCAACGATTCGATCTGATCCGCACCATAGAGATCCGATCCGAACTATTTAAGAAGGCCCACAACTCTGGATCGAATTTTAAAATTGGATCCATTATATTTTTCGAATCAGATATAGATTTACTAAATTTTGATCCCACCCGACTCATTTGAAAATCTAGGTTTATATGGATCTTATGTTCAATGATCCAATTTGACCTGAACCCATTATATGATCAAAATCTATTATATGATAGCATGGGCTAGGTACAAATTATTGTCTTTTGTATTTCTACCCCCATAATTGAGTGGCACTTATTGGTTCAAGCTAATGGAGTCTCCAATAAATATTATCTTCTTTCCTTTTCATCTCTACAAGAAATCTTTTGCATCAAACATACACAATCTTTTTATCTCAAAAAATTTAGAGAATTAGTAGGAAATAGATATTTCACTTCTAGTTGTATCCCACAACCGACTTTCATATCTACATGAGGTACATCTTGATAGTTTTTTAAAATGTAATTGTTACATATTGATGATTACTCCAAAAATCATTGTGTCGCGGTGTCATCAATTTGTAAACTTGTAAGATTAACTTCAGCTTCATTCATGGAAATCGATTAAATAGTTATAGTTGATGCCTGTTGGTTAATTTGACCCACCATCCAATCTAAATTCAATTTGGATCCGAGCCGAATCTATATTTCATGAGTTAGGACCATATTATATATGGACTCGATTTGATCCGAATGATCTGTTGGATCAAAAAATTTGATTATGGATTCGATCCGATCTTTTATTAGATTGGATCTTGATCTAATATCAAGATCGATCAAAGAACAAGATCGGATCGAAATCACTTATGACTCGATCCGATCTGACCCACTTACATCCTTGATGATAACACCACATTCTCCTTCTCTCTATCCCTTTTAAATCATAGCAGTGATTCCTTAACCCTAGCCCTTAAATATCCATTCTTTGATGGATAAATATCATAAAAAAATTAATCAAATTTTTTATTAATTAAATATTCATAACCTTATACTTTTCTAGATGGATAAATTATTTTTTCATAAATAATATTTATCAATAAAATAGAGAAAAAATCTTACACTCCCAAAAGATAAGTAAATCATTTTTTCTTCAGCCAAAAAATAATTTTATATTTTATTTCTAAAATACCCTAATCCTATAATTATATAATAATATATATTATATTATCATCATATTATATATTGTTATATATTATATTATATACTATATTACATTATTATTATAATATTATAATATCAGATATTAAATACCGTTACCAGAACGCCACCCCTTTAATCACGCAAGGACGAGTGAGGAGAGAGAAGAGAGCCATCATTGCAGAGAGAGAGAGAGGAGAGCGAGGGGGCTTCTTCTCTGGTCTAAAGGGTTCCAAAATGGATCGAAGCCGAAGCCGGCAGTGATAATGGTAGGGCTGGATCAAAACCGAAAGCCGCCGGCGACGATGGATCGTTTCTAACGGTTACAAAGAAGGCAGTTACCATTTGGTTTTTAAAAAGGTTCGGTATGGCATTTGGATCCCAACGGTCGAATTTAAGTTACCTTTTTAACAACGAAATATGGAACCCAGTAAGAGCCATAGATGAATTCTATCCCGCAATCACCACGAGCAACACATGATAGATTTAGAAACTGGAGAGTTGGGCTCCTCCCCTGATCACCGGCAATACGATGTAAAGGGTTTCACGGAAGACCATGAACAGTCTCCGCCGCCAGGGCGATGTCTTAGAAATGATGAGACGTGTGGAATCCATGCAGTGTGTAGAACCGAGCCTGGAATTTGCATTGATACTGGGAGTTCATCCCACCAATTAAATGAGACTGTTGCAGAGGCCAGCGATGTTGATTGTAGCCAAGTCATGTGGTGGAATAGTATTCCCATCCCCCATTGTTGTGGTCTTTTTTCCGATTTGCCAATATATAGTCATCATACAAGAGTATACCAAGTTTGGCCAGGAAAAAATGTAAGCCTTCTGTGCTCCTACTTGATAGTAATTCAGCACTCTATGTTTATTTAATAAGAACTGGTCGAAAAGTTGGAATCTGATGTGTCTAGTTGATTTTAATCGATCGGGTTTTGCTAAAAAGGTGTTTCAATTTATTGGGTTGTGCATGCTAAATGATGTCATTATACTTTAAGAGTGTTTTCCTGAGAATCGTAATTATAAAATTTAAAAAGTTTTCATAGAAAAAACCTGAACTTAAACTTCTGGGAGAGATTATTCATATAAATGTTGCTTTCTTATTTTATTTTGTTTTTTGGTGAGTGTTGGTTTACAAACTAGGAAAAAGCATAGCGCACTTATCATCACGGTTACTGCCTTACAGGCTATTTATGGAATGTTTATTACTTCAGCTCTTTCAAAAAATTAATGATGACTATTAATTGCTGATGATGTTTGAGCATTGACAGCGGTTTACAGCAATAATGGATTAAATGGACCTGATATATTATCTTGGATATTATATCATAGAACTCTATACTTGACAACTTGAGCAATATCGAATTTTCTTTCTGAAAACTTCAATATCTTTTCATTCATTAAGTATTACAGCAATTCGTTTTAGAAAATGCAGGTCTTTTTCTTTAGGGGGCGTATGGTCTGTGGCCCTGATCCACGAGGCTTCATCTTGACAGCAGTTTCCATTATTCTTTCAGATTGGATTTTCTGTGTATACATCTGTGACACTCGGCCGCAAGATTCTGCCCGCATAGCCACATTATCCATGATACTGACAGTAATTGTTAGTGTTATTTGTACATGTAATTACTTGATGGATGAGCACATTATCTTCATTTTGTGACCATAATATCTAACTTGGCCAGTCTAGCAGGTTATTGTTAACTTGGTCTTGGCCAGTACCAGAGATCCAGGAGTTGTTCCAAGGAATGACAAGTCACAATTGGAAGAAGTTGGCACCGGCATTGGGTCAAGAAGCAGGAGGATTAGTATTGATGGTATTGAGGTGAAGGTCAAATATTGTAGGATTTGCAAGATATTCCGACCGCCAAGGAGTTGCCACTGCACTGTTTGTGACAACTGTGTTGAGAAATTTGACCATCACTGCCCATGGATCAGCCAGTGTATAGGATTGGTAAGAATGTGAACAGCATTTCTCTTTAGGCACATAATGATGTGTTTTAATGCCTAAGAATCACCGTAATATATTTTGTTTGCTCATGCAGCGGAACTATCGCTATTACTTGATGTTCATATTCTCAGCTTTGGTGTTCTTTATGTACGTATTCGCCTTCTCATCATGGAGAATCAGGAGAAAAATGGTCAACACTGGCTTAGGGGTGTTTGGAGTGATTCAGAGTGCACCTGAAATATTTGCATTAGCAGTGTTTAGCTTTGTTTCGATCTGGTTTCTTGGAGGGCTTCTTGTCTTTCATGCCTATCTTATCACTCTAAATCAGGTGCACTTCCTAGTTTCTCACCTCTGTCAGTGTTTAATACTGGGGACTGAAATCAGTGCAATTCTATACTCTGCTTGCCTGGAAGGACAACAATGTGGGCTATTTCTTTTTGAGTGAAAAGATAAGTGGGCATTGCCAAACGGAAGTTGAGCATTTAAGTAAATGGGGTTACCTTTATGTATTTGAAATGGTAGTCGGAACTTATATTTGTTGTAACTTTGATGAACCAAAAAGAAGAAAAGAAAGTAAAATTGAAATTTATATTTATGGACATATCCAATATATATAGATATGTATGTATGCATGTATGTATATGTATACGTATATGCTTTGAGTCACTTCTCTTTATGAGGGTCATGCTCTGCAATTCCTGGGTACCCCAAGTTTTACTATTTTTCTTACATATATTTTCCTCTGTTTTTATTTTATTTCACAGACTGCTCGTGAGAATTTTAAACAACGATATGCAAAATCTCCTAATCCTTATGATAAAGGAATTTTAGGAAATCTAAAAGAAGCTCTATTCACCAGACTGCCACCTTCCAAAGTCAATTTCCGAGCAGTTGTGGAACCCAACTGGGATTCTATGACAAGAATACTGATGAATTCTACTGACAGAGTTGATGAGGCGTCAATCATGATGCAGCATACTTTCAGCAGAAAGGAGGAATCACCACAAGAGAGCAGTGAGAGTGAACACTTTGAAGAAATAGAGTTATAAGTGAATTAACTGTACGCTTATACTGTTTATGTTCTTTTCTTTGTGCAATGCAATGGCATTACAAACTCAATGTAGTAGTGTTACTATCATGTTTTTTCCTTTTCCGTTTCTTTTTTTTTTTTTTTTTTGAGCTACGATGACAATGCTAATGCCTTGCACAGAGGGTTAGTGCCTGATTTTTGCTGCTTTATGACATGAAGAGTCAGATTTGCAAACAACTACTGTAATCAAGTTCAACTATTAATATCATTTGAGGTTCTGATAATTGGGGAGGGAGGTTCGTGAGTACTGCATAACACTTGACTATGTAAATAGGTCTTTAGAGCATGGATGCTCCAGTGGAATGGATATTCTTCAATTAAGAGCTCTAACAAATAAGCTTGTTTAAACATCAGGGAAGCAGATGGTGGGTATGTATGTGATTTGTGACTGTTAGATCTGACCAAATAATAGGTGTTTCATAAGTGCAATAACTTGATCGCGCTCATGAGCTGTTATTGTGGCATGTCTTGAATTTTACACCTTATACTTCAGAATACAATATTTTGGCTACAGGGCATGCTCATGATTTTCCAAAGCTTCCAGTTTCTCCTTCCTCGTAGAGTTGGTTAAAATCTTCAAAAAGTCTTAGGTGTCATTGTTCTGTTCTTCCATTGGTTAGCATCTTGTTACTCTATACCTAGAAAGTTAGACAAACACATTTTATATAACGCTAGAATAAATAATAATGCGCAACCTTGGCACACCCAAAACTTGTCAACTGTTGCCTGTAGAAAGGGTTGTGGAGTGCTGTCAATGTTTGTAGAAGAGAAAGCAGCACCATGAGAAATTTTGTTATAATTGGATGGACTGAAGAAGCGGTGCGACCAATCTGGTCTTGTTGCCATTGAGTATCGAATGAGTAATTCCGACTTGAGCCACTATATCCTAAGCATTCCATGCTCCAATTCAGAATATTTCTGGGCTTACTAAATCTTCTCTCTTTCAGAAAGAGTTCTAGGTTGTATCTATTACTCACGTGCTTCTGAGGGCAAGACTTATCATCCTTATTGATCAAATCAACATCAAATATTGCTGGCTAACTTGATTTCATCTGTTTTCTATACTGAAAATGTTGTATTTTATTTAGGGATTGTGTTTAATTCCTTATATGAGAACTGTGTCAGAGCACCGGCTTAACTTTGGTATTCAACCGAGTTAACCTGAGAGGACAGGTGCTACTCATCTGCATATTATTAATTGTTTTGTGCTTCAAGTTGATGTATTATTGGTTGATCACTGTATCAAAGGGGGTGCGGAAGAAATTAGCTATATATGTGGAACATATCTGGCCATGTACTTTTCTCTAATTGCTTATACATACCTGCTGCACTTGCAATTGCAATTGTTTCCAGCACTCAAAGCATTTTCTGTTAGCTGTATGGTCATTGGTTTGGCTTCCTTTTTCTCTACCATGTAGACAGCGGAAGAACCTTTCCTCAATCCATTCAAGAAATCGATTACATTCTACATTGTTTGTTGGAATGAAGAATATCCACCTGCCATCTGTAATCTCAGTCCAAACCATGGGATAGCAAACTTGATAGTTTGAAGGGAAATTTAACTTGATGCAGGATTCATCAGCAAAACAATATCGATATCGAGGCATGACATGGGCCAAGGATCTTGTTGGCACCTCAATCACTCGAGCTAATGATTTTGCATTTCCTCGACCACTTGTTTTATCATCATTGCACTACTTTGTCAGTTGTTCAATAATGGTAAGATCTCCTTTGGTACCCTTTGCTGCTGCTGGTGTGAAGATCATAATGCACAACAATAAACAAGCAGAAGATAGGGATGATAAACAAATAAAAATGGAATTAAACTGTAGCAAACAATTTTCAAATATCTTCACACAGGCCTACATATAAGGACATCTAGATCTACCTGGTATACAATGACTAAATTTTGATTCTCCTAGTTGAAAGTTGAAACCATATTAATTATACTGGATTAAATTCATCAGCCGTGCTTTAATTGAGTATTCTTCTGATTGATATAACTATTTGCTATGCTTGTGCAGTGTGTTTGAAAGTGACATTTTGAGTGGTATGTCGCTACCTTTGCTAATTATCGGCAACAAAGAGCATGTGAGAGATATCCGTTGCTAAAAATCACAACCGCACCTGCTGAAAATGTCCTAGTGTGTCTGACTTCCAGTTGTTCTTATCTTTGATACAGAACCAGCTGAAACTGTGATCTCATTGCTCCTCTGTGAAGCTACAAAATGGATCCATTTCATGATCAGTTCAAGCAACCATTTTGCCAATGTATCTGTGACGAAGTGGCGTGTGTGCGAGTAAACAGGCCAAATAACTGCAGCTCGACAATGATGCTTCTGTCCAAAAAGTTCTTCCGTCTCATATCCAGGATTTTGCCAATGTTCCGTATAGCACCTTTCCTTATTTCTATTTACAAATTGATACAGATAGAGTTATTGTTATTTACAAAACTGTTCTTTTTTAACTCTTCCAGCACTTGTACTAAGTACTATGGTCCTGGTTAAATTATCCAGGATATGAAATGGCTATTTTATCCCCCTTGGTACCGAACCAAGGTCCCATCATGAATTTGGCTTGTTTGTTCCTCTCCACCTCCCACACAGTCCTTGCATGGGTGTCCCTGGAAGGAAAGCACGAGGGATTGGTGGCTGGAGGAGTGGTGGTTGCGGGGAGGAGGTCTCGATGGCGCCGGAGGTCCAGCGAAGGGGGATGTCCTGTAAGGCTTCCCCATGGTCTACTACCATACTCTCGAACTCGTCCCATCCGGAGGCCACTCTTCCTCCTGCGTCATCGCTGCAGAGGAGGAGGGAGGGGAGTCTACTGCAGCTCAAGCTATGCAGGTTCTGTTTTTAGGGGTCGGATCCTTGTATTGCTGCTAGATTTTGTCGGATATTTCATGGGGTTTGGATGCACGAGCTCTACTCTATTTAATTTCAAGGAAGAAGAAGGCAAGGAGGGAGAAGTTTGGGATGAGGACCGAGAAGGATGGAGGAGTTTCTAAACTATAGGCTTGCCCTCTTCTCATGAGTCTCACCAAGCTCGTGCATCCATATTGCATGAAGATGGTTCCACAAAACAATGATTTCCGATCCGTTAGAATCAATTTATCCTAAGGTCTGTCGTGCAAGTAAAAATAAGGTTATCTGTGTCAAGTCGTAAATAGGAACAAAGAAGGTGCTCAATAAAATAAGCTCTTGTACTTTGCTCATACTTTAATAAAATTGGTGGGAGGAGTGCCTCACTCCTTTCACTTTTCTCAAAAGAAGAAGAAGAAGAAGAAGAAGAAGAAAAGAAAAGAAAGAAAAAAAAAAAAAAGAAAGAAAAGAAGGTGCTCAATAAAATACTGTAGCAGAATCTAGGCTGTGGTATATATGCAGGGGGAAAGGAAAACTTTGCCCAAAATGTTTAGATTTATGCATGTACATCCATCTTATACTTGATACTTCAGCGGACAAACCTCATTCCATTCTTTATGTGATAGATAACTTGTCCACCATCAATGCTCTGCTATGGCTTTCTGCTATTAGTTGAGCTAGGCACTAAAGATTAATGTACCTATCAAGAAAAGAATATGAGTTAGATATTTAGATATTTTTTTAATATTGGGATCACCAAACTGCCTTAAATTGTTTAGTACAAAGTGATATTAGAACCTATTTTTAATTTGATAAGATGCTTATATTGCTTCAGAATTAATTTATTCAAGGGGTGTTGCCATTCTTGCCATTGCTGTCTATTATTTGACTGCTAGTAGCACCATTATGCGGATATTTTAATGTTCGGAGGATTTGTTTTTAGCTCCTAATTAAGATCTTATTTGGGACTGTGGAACACCGATATTTTCTTATTTATATCTTCTGGCCTTTGATATGCGTGTCTGCGGTTATACGACCATGTAAGGTAATATGTTGAGGTGGAAGATCAGAGGAGTATTAATCAAGGATATTATACTGCACTTTGTGATGAGTTGGACTGGAAAATTTGGATCAGTTAGGCAAGTTTCACACTCATTTTAATTAGACAAGATATTACAAGATCTATTATTGCTTTTCATTCGTGACTGTTCTTGTATTTAATTAGGATGTTGTCAGAGGAACTATAGATAGAATGTGGTTGAAGAGTTGCAATAGTGTAGGCGAAAGTCACACGAGCCCAAGACCACCAGCCCAAGTTTTGAAGAAAAAATAAGCCAGAAAATAAAACTTATACCTCCAAAACAAATAGATGCAAAATCTGATAGATTCTATTGAGACTTCTAGTACATGCATGCATTCAAGATCCGTAAGGAAATGAAAACATGATTAAACAACCAAAGAAGTCATAGAGAACTGAAAGGATGGCTAAACAACCAGGGAACTCACAAGGAAACAAAAAGATGGTCGGACAACAAAGGGACTCACTGGGAAATGAAAGGATGGCTCGACAACGAAGTCCCTCATAGGGAATCGAAGAGATGTTTAAACAAACAAGGCTGCATGGGACACAATCACATGCACTACTCCAAAAAAAATTGCTTTACTTTTTTTGGTGATTTTGTGTAGTGCATGCACACAACATTTTCTAGATCTTACCAGCTACTTGAATGTCTTCCACCAAAGCATCCACTAAAACGTTGATTGAGGGCCATGGCTCATTGCTGGGTTATTGTTTAGAGAAGTTAACTAAATAATTATGATGCTATATATTTGCAGTTGGAGCGGATACCTAGAATCTTCTAGCTATATATCATAATTAACAAGAACTTTCCTAGTAATCTTTTGAAGTCATTGAACTGTTTCAATGCTTATTGTCCATGATCTGTAACCCCCTAAGATGGAAGATTCGCTTAGTGGAGCTGATAAAGAGTAATGATGAGGTTAATGATCTAAGTGCCGCCGAATGATAAATGGTTTCCAGCATATCTGCTGGTCTGTCATGTTAATTAGACTTCTGTCTTCCCTACCGTTATACTTTTGACTGCATCCACATATAGTCATAATCTGGTTGCCATATTATTTCATAGCCTATCAACCAATAAATCTAATTGGCATAATTTTGCATCGGTATCTATTGTTTAATTGGCTACATGGTTACAAATAGATTTATCTTAATCTCTGATGTATGTTTTTTGATGCCACTCTGATGAATGTTATTCAATTTATATAGTTGATTTTGTGAAATAAAATTATTTTCTATATGAAACCTAACATGAGCAGTTTAAAATTGATGCTGAAATCATAGTAATGGTGGGCTAATCATGAGCACCAATTAGCAGATATCTTATTGTCTCACAATATTTTAACCTGCAGTAGTTGGAGGGATTTAGTCTCCAGGGATTTAGCTGGAGAGTGGAGGTATAATTTCAAAACCTCCAATTGGTATTAGTCTAGCTCAGGGACCCGGATATAGAATTTGGATACTGATTTATTAGCTTAATCAAGTTTGATTTAATACCTTTTTTTTATTTTTATTTTTGTAAGTCCTACCACATCCTCCTCTTTTTATAATATTTTATTTTCTGATCTCATGAGTACATGTATTCACACTAGCTAGCTAGGTTAGTGTGATCCATCTGACTTATCAAAAAAATAAAAAAAAAGTTGCAATAATCTCTGTTGCGGTTAACTTTCTGTCGTCTGTTGTTGGTCACAAACTGGAGTTGTGTCCGGCAGAGACCCTCCGATGCTTAAGTCAGAGAGAGAATTTGTGAACAGTAGATTTTTGAATATTGAGAGTAGCAGAGCTCTGGCTTAGAAGTATCTTACCGGTGCTGTTCAATTACCCCCCTTTTATAAACGATTCTGATGTAACCGTCGAGTACGTGGTTTCGCTTTTTATAGTGCTAAATTATCGGACTATAATTGTAGAGTTAGTAGGTTGTTAATTTTTATTAATTGCCGTGACATGTAGTCGATAACCGTTCATAGCGGTTATAGTATGTTGAGTAGATTGGCCGACTATACGTTGGTACTGTTGATATGTCGGTGAAAGATCCGAGCGAACAATCAGCTAGTAGTTCTAATATACCGACGGTCATGGATCGGAGATTATTCAAGTTGTCTGCTGTTGATCGATAGTAGCTGAATGTCAGTCGATCTACCGACAACGAGTTGGTATGATTTATCCAGTCAGCTGAAGAATAGTCGGAGTTCTATGTTCGATCGATCAGCCTTTATTAAGTCGAAGTCGGTGTTGGTTTACTTGAGTCGGAGGTCGATTGACTTATCCCAACAGTTGCCCCCCACTCCCAAGTCCAAGATGACCCATCATGTGCCCCCACGAGGTTTTGTCATGTTGGACGAAGGGAGTCATTTTACGTCATATCGAACCTCGATTTGGCTACTAGTTTTTTCGAGATATGAGCGTCGGCTGTTTTGTCGTTTCAGTGAGTACAGAACCATCATTAGACTGTCATATTGATAGGACAATTCGATATCGGATGTTAGTGTCAGACGTCATTTCGGGAAGATGATTCGGTGCTGGATGATATGATTCTGACAAATAGATCCTTGCCACATGTTCGAATGTCATTGGGTCGGAGTTGTTCATGCGGATAATGGTGATGTGGCTCGATCTGAAGTAGGTACGTTGAACTGTTCGATCAATGGTTGGCTCAGATGTCACCACGTGTCAATATCTGGTGAGATCTTGATTTGAGTGCTTCGATCCTGATCGTTGAGGGATCATATATATAGGGTCACTTTCAGCCAACTTTTTATTTTTCATTTATCTTCTTTGCTGCGGAAGCTCTGCCGAAGGATCGTCCCAGCGTCTGAAGACTTCATTTCCTTATCTTCTTGTTCTTTGAGTCTCAGGTTAAGTCCCTGTCTTTTTGAGTTGTCCTTCTTTAGTTTTTTTTTCTCCAATGGCTAGGAGTTCCTCTTCCCGAGATGGTCGGTCGGAGAATCCGACTGACGACTCCCCGTAGGGCTCAGAAATGGAGGCTTCTTCACTTTCAGAACCGAACGTCGATTAGCTCTGAAAGCAGTATCGCATTTCAGAGCAATTTCAGCTCTTCGCCCCTGGTGCCGATGGTCGGATGAATGCCCCTCCTTCGAGCCAGGTGGCTTTCTATTTTGAAGATCTTCAGACGGATCTTCGATTTTTGATTTCGAAGTTCATCCAGAATATTTTGGACTACTATGGTCTTTGTCCAGCCCAGCTGGCACCAAATTCGGTCCGACTAATAATTAATTTTGCTCTGTTGTGTTGGTTACTGTCGACCGAACCTCATCTTTCCCTTTTCTGTATTTTCTTTATCCTTTGACCTCATTCAAAGGTCAAGGATTGGTAGTTCTTCAACCCTCGAAAAGATCTTTCTTTTATTATCGATCTTCCATCGTCTATTCATGGATGGAAGAACCAGTTCTTTTTTGCTTCTTCCTCTCTTCCTTGGGGCTTTTCTTCTCACTGGGACGATCCAAGAACCGACCCCAACGATAATAGTCGGATAGAGGTCGGCGATCGGGAAGACTTCCATCGACTGAAGGATATGACGGTCCCATCACAGAGGGAGCTTATAACCAAATGGGCTCTCTATGATGTCGATCTCAGTTCGGTCACTAACTTAGGTATAGTATAGTCGGTTACTTTCGACTTTATTCTTTTTTTGTTTGTTTCTGGATTGTACTGACTTTTGTACTGATTGCAGCCATGCAGTCGAGGGCGCGAGTGTCAAGCGTCGATATTCATCAACACGCTGTGAGGAAGAGGACAGTGTCCGAAGCTGGTCATTCCCAACCATCCAAGAAGAGTCGAGCTACTACTTCAACGCCAGGTTGAGTTGCTGTTTCAACGCAAGCTCTAGCTGCTGCTTCAACGTCGGTTGGGGAACCTGATGTACCATCTGTATCGATTCCTGAGCCGATCCTGGTGCTATCAGCTCCGACAGTGCTTCCCATTGCACCGTCTGGAGAAGAAGCGGTGAGAGGAGTTGCTGCAACAACATCAGTAGCTCCATCAACCGAGGAAGTTCAGGCTGAGGTAGAGGTTGCGGCCAAACCTGAGCAATCTGTAGCTGCGTCGATTGGTCCTTCAGCAGGATTTTCCTTGGTGCAGTCGAGTTCAAACTTCTCCTCACTTTCGAATGTGGGGCCACCGACAGAAGATTGGGGAAAAGATCCGATGACTTCGATGGAAGATGCAGCATCGGAGGGCCACACGATCCATTTCGACCTTAGAGTGTTCGGAGATGAGTTGGCTCTAGCCAATCCGACATTGGCTAAGCGGCTTATTCAAGCCACTCTTCTCCCGACCGACTGGGAGAGTCGAAGAAACCGGATGGTGGCTGAGATGTTCTCATCTTTCTACCCGATGATACTCAGGATAAGCTTTCATTTCATTCATTATTTTTTTTAATCTGATTCGACTTATCTTTTACCTGCAGTTGGTCCACGATATGTTCGATCTAGAAGTCGACTATGTGAAGTTTGGTGACTTTTGTCAGATATGGATGAATAAGGTGGCGGCCGCTGATGCTGAAAAAGTAGCTACCCTTGAGCAACTTAAGTCGACAGCTAAATGGGAGGCCAAGCTTTAGCAGGAAATCTCCCGATTGGCTGACGACTTGGAATCTTCTGGAGTCGAGCTTGAGTCGGCTCGTCAAAATATTTTGACTCTTAAGTTGCAGGTCAAGAACAAGAAATACTCCATCCACCGGCTTCGACGGGAACGAGATGGATATATTACTGAACTCAAAGCCAAACGTGGATGACATCGGGCTAGCCTGAAAAGGTTGGCACTGGCCAAAGAGGAGTCATCTTCTGCACGAGCCGATGCTGAGTTGGCGAAGGAAGAAGTGGAGTCGACGAGGGAGGCGTTGAGTCGGGCAATCGAGGACTTCAAAAATTCAGAAGAATTTAAAGAAGAGATCCTCGAAGGCGGGTTCACCTCGTATTGCATTGGGTATGAAGGCGGTCGAGATGCAGTTAGAAACTTATATCCAAATCTCGATTTGAGCAGCATCATCCCTCCAGGGTCAGAAGATGGAGCTGCTGAAGAAGACGCAGTGTCGGCTGAAGGAAGGACACCGACAGCACCAGAAATCATCCAAGTCTCCGAAGCTACTCCAGAGCAAAGAGATGAAGGCGGCGACTAATGATCGGTGCATCTTTGTTTTTCTTTTTATAATCAAACACTTGTAATCGGACTTTGGTCCAATTTTGTAATCTTCTTTTTACATTGAATGAAAAGAATTTTTTCAAGTTCAAACTTTGTTTTACTTGTCTGCAGTGTAAATAGCTATTTAGCTATCGAACATTAATTGATGAAATGAACGTTCGATAGAAATTTATAGAATCATCCATTAGTCGTGTAGTTCTTTTGACATACTTTAAGAATTAAGATAAACGATAGTAAGTCGAATACCTTGAGTCTGATGTTTAGTTAGATTTGTATGTCAAATTATTTGATAATCGATGGCAAGCTAAATATTCTTCGATTGGTCGTAGCCAAGTCGGTACAATTTCAATCCGATTTTGATCGTATTAGCATAATATTCAGCTTAGTTAGGACTAAGTCAGTATGATAGTCTTTCGACTATGATCGACTTTTACAGTGGAAAGCCGAAGTATATTTAATACCGAGATATTGTCGGTACTATGACTTTTATAGTCGAAGCTGGTATGATTAATGTCAGTTTTTACAGTAAAAAATTGAGATAAATTCTGAGTTGAAGTATAATAAGTAGTTCGACTTTTACAGTGAAAGTTAGTGTACAGTCGATGGTTGATAGAAGTCGATCGTTCACTTATTGATTCAAAATCATTTTGTAATTGATCGAGACTTGTGATTCTAAAATTCCACATTTCATTCTGAACAATGTATACATGGGTGATTTTATTGATGATACATCTTTAAATTGTTGGCATTTCATGTTCGGAGAATAGCTGACCCTTCAAGTGTTTCTAGTCGATATGCGTCCGGTCTGAGTGTTTCGGCTATTCTGTAAGCTCCTTCTCAATTTGGAGATAGTTTTTCTTGATCTAAAGATTTTGAGATTTTTGCTTTTCTTAGGATCAAGTCTCCTGGCTGGAAGACCTTCGACTTGACTTTTGCATTGTAGTATCTGGCTATCTTTTGCTGATATGCAGCCATCCGAACTTGAGCTTGCTGTTGGACTTCTGAAAATAGATCTAAGTTAACTCTCCGACATTCAGAGTTGCTCGGCTCACTGTATTGCTCGACCCTTGTCGATGGTAATCCGATCTCAAGTGGGATCATCGCTTCTATCCCGTAAGCCAAATTAAATGATAATTCTCCCGTCAGTATGCGAGGTGTTGTTTGGTATGTCTATAAGACTGGATATAGTTCTTCCACCCAGAGATCTTTAGCTTCATTCAATCGGATTTTGAGTCCATGCAGAATCGTTTGGTTAGTTACCTCTCCATTTGATTGTGGATGGCCGACTGATGTGAGTCTGTGCGTAATATGATATTTTACACAGAACTTTTTGAAGTTTTGATTGTCGAATTACCAATCATTGTCAGTGATAATGGTGTGTGGCAAATCAAATCTGCATATGATTGATTTTTGAATGAAGTCTTCCATCCTACAGTAATTTGTGCTAGAGATTCATCTTCAATCCATTTGATGAAGTAATCGATAACAAGCACTATGAATTTTCTCTGATCAGATGTCGGAGGGAAAGGACCAATATGTCAATTCTCCACTGTGCGAAGGGCCATGGTGCAACAATCGACGTTAGCTGGCTGTCCGGTTGGTGTTGTATATTTCCATACTTCTGGCATGGTGTACACCTTCGGACAAGCTCAGCTATATCTTTCTTTATGGTGGGCCAATAATATCCTTATCTCAAGACTTTATAGGCTAGTGATTTGCCTCCCAAATAATTTTCACATATCCCTTCGTGAACTTCTCGGAGTGCATAGTCAGCATCTATTGGTCCCAAACATTTTAGTAAGAGAAAGGAGAATGATTTTTTGTAGAGATGACCATTCATCATGATATATTGAGAGGCCATCCATCGAAGTCATTTGGCTTCTGAGGGATCTGTAGGGAGAGTCCCATCAGTCAGATACTGGACGATCAGATCCATCCAACTCGGTTCAATAGTAAGTTGTAACACTTTATTGACTTTGTTGATACTTGGCTGTTTGAGACATTCAACGAATGTCCAATCCAGCGAGTTGAAGGAAGTAGTTGCAAGTCGGGAGAGTGTGTCGGCCCGAGCATTTTTAATTTTTGGGATGTGAAAGATCTCAAAATACTTCATGGTTGATATGAGGTCCTTCACTTTCTGAAGATACTTCATCATGACAGAGTCTCGAGCTTCAAATTCATCCTTGACCTATCTAGCAATTAATTGCGAGTCGGTGAAGACCTTCAAACTGTCAATGTCAAGTTTCTTAGCAATTTTCAAGCCAGCTAAGAGCGCTTCATATTCGACTTGATTATTCGATACTTTGAAGTTGAATCAAAGGGCGTATTCAGTAATCATCCCTTCGAAATTTGTAAGAATGAGACCAGCTCCACTCCCTTGTGCATTAGATGCTCCGTCGATATGCAGCACCCAAGTCGATATTAGGTTGGGTTCGAAAGTTGTGGTCTATTTTATTGTATCACCAGTTTCATCCTCTGGTTTATTGTCTGGTATTGTGTATTCGACGATGAAGTCGGTCAAAACTTGCATCTTCATTGACAGTCGTGTATGGTATTGTATGTCAAATTCGTCAAGCTTTACTGCCCACTTTGCCATTCGACCCAATGTATCAGGTCGATGCAAGATCATCTTCAATGGTTGATCTGTCAAAACCATAATTGGGTGTGCCTAGAAGTATGGACGAAACCGTTGAGATGATATGATCAGAGCGTAGATCATTTTCTTCGCTTTTGAATACCTCACTTCGGCATTGTGAAGCACCTTGCTAGTGTAGTAGATCGGTCTTTGGATTCAATTTTTATCTTCTTGGATGAGTACTAAACTGTTCGCTTCAGATAAAGTCGTCAAATAGAGATACAACATTTCTCTGACCTTTGATTTTGTGAGTAGAGGTGGAGAGGTTAGGTACTTTTTCAAGTCTTCGAAGGATTGTCAGCATTCATCCAACCATGAGAATTCTTTCGTCTGCCACAAAGTCTTGAAGAATAGCAAGCATCTTTCAACCAACTTAGAAATGAATCGGCTAAGTGCGGCGATTCTTCCATTGAGTTGCGTATCTCTTTCTTAGAGTTCGGATGCTTCATGTCGATGATAGCCTTTATCTTTTTGGGATTAGCCTCAATTCCTCATTGTGACATAAGAAATTTGAGAAATTTCTTAAAGGTCACCCTAAATGCACACTTAGTCGGGTTCAACTTCATCTGATGTTGTTGAAGTATGCTGAAGGCTTCTTCTAGACCTCGAACATGCTTTAAAATTTGAGAACTTTTCACCAGCATATCATCCACATATACTTTCATATTTCGTTCGATCTGTGATTTGAAGATCTTATTGACAAGCCATTGATAGGTGGCTCCGACGTTTTTTAGACCGAAAAGCATCATTTTATAATAGTATATGCCTTTATCGATTACAAAGGCTGTGTGCTCCTCATCTTCAAGCACCATCCGAATTTGATTGTATCCGATAAAGATATCCATGAAGCTTAAAAGTCGATGATCTGAAGTCGCATCAATCAATTGATCGATCTTCGACAGTGAGAAGCTATTTTTTGGACAAGCTTCATTCAAATCTATATAGTCGATGCAGATTTTTTATTTTTCATTGGCCTTCCTCACCATTACTATGTTGGCGAGCCAATCGAGATAAGTAACTTCTCTGATGAAGTCTGCTGCGAGGAGTTTGTCGACCTCTTTGTCAATGACCTTCTGTCTTTCAGAGGCAAAAGGTCATTTCTTCTGTCTCACCGGCTTGACATTTGGATTGATGTTGAGTCAGTGAGTTATTACATCTGGAGGAATGTCCGGCATGTCGGTGGCCGACCAAGCAAAAATATCGACGTTTGCTCTTAGTAAATTTATTAGTTGCCATCGCTCCAAATCAGACAACTGCGATCCAATTTGGATCGTCTTCTCAGGGTCTTCTTCTTTTAATGGGATGAAAACCAATTGTTCAACTGGTTCACCCCTCTCCTGATTCTCTTTTTGATCCAATTTATCGATAGACAGAAAGCCTTCAGATTTATTATTTTGTGTGGAGATTAAGAAGCAACATCGAGCTAACTATTGGTCTCCACGTATTTCTCTAACTTTACTCCTTGTCGGAAATCAAACTAATAGATGGTATGTCGAGACCACCGCTCTCAATGCATTAAGACTAGGTCATCTGAGTATGGCATTATAGGCCGAAGAAATCCGAACAACCGTGAATGTCATAAGAATAGTACTCTACAGTGGTTCAGTTCCCACGATTAAGGGAGAAAATTTTTTTCTTGCACAGTAACAGCATCCCAAGTGAACCGACCAATGGTATCGAGACTCTTCTGAGTCGATCAGTCGGTAGTCGCATTCGAAAAAAATCGAATAAAAAAGAACATCAGTCGAACTTTCATTATCTACAAGAATTTTTTTTTACATCATAATTTGCTATTGTTACCAAAACAACAACAGTAACATTATGGAGAGTTTGAATTCTCCGAACATCTTCTTCTGAAAAAGTTATTACATCATTGAATCATCACTTTTTCATCGATTCTTCTTCAGAAGTTGCCTCCTAGTTTGATTGCCTGAAGATCATGTTGATCACTCCTGCAGTCAGCTGATTATTGATGGCCTCTTCAGTTTGCAGCTGAGGTCATCGGTCAGCAGGAGGTTGAGTTGGCTGATCTCTTCGGTACTTTTTGAAGTAGCCTCATCGGATCAGGATCTCTATCTCATCCCTGAGCTGGATACATTATTCGGTATCCTGACCGTGGTCATGATGGAACCGACAGTACTTTCTTCGATCACGATTCCTCAAGGGTGCCTTCATCGGTGGGGGGTACCGTAGGTACTCTGCTCCTTCAATCTCTATGAGAATCTGCACACAGAGAGCAGAGAGAGGAGTATAAGAGTCATACCTATGGTAGTTCGACTTCGGACTCTGTCATCGGGATGAAGCTCGCTTATTGAAAGGTGGCTGACTTGATTCGATCGGAGCTTCACTATTCTTCTGTTTCTTTTTCTGACCTTTATCTTCTGTCTAACGTCGGTCAGAAGTAGCCTCGTCCATGTGGATGTACTTGTACGTGCATTCGAAAAGTTCAGTATAGGTCTGAGGGAGAATTTTTTTCAAAGAGTAGGAGAATCTGGATCTCCTCAGACCCCTTTTCATGATCGATATAACTATGTCCTCATTGAGATCTCTGACCTCAAGTGTGGCCTTGTTGAAATGGGCCACAAAGTCTCTTAAAGTCTCAGTCTCTCTTTGTTTGACTGAGAAAAAACTGTCAGATGTTCGTGGCGGCCTTCGACTAGTGCTGAAGTGGGCCATGAAAAAATATTCGAATTGTTCGAAGAAATCGATGCTTTCTGACTAAAGTCCAAAATACCAGACTCGAGTAGCTTTTCGAAGAGTTGCCGGAAAATCGATGCATAAAAGGGTGTCGGTTGCCCCCTGGATCATCATGAGAGCTTTATAGCTCTTCAAATGATTGATTGGATCGGTGGAGCCATCGTATGCTTCCACCTGTGGCATCTTGAATCGAGATAGGATCGACTCATCCAAGATGAGCTGAGAGAGAGGCTGAGGGTGTGGAAGTCATAGTCACTAGAGGACTTCCGATTTTTTACTTGAAGTCGGGCGAATCGACGGTCAATCTCCTAAAACTTGCATTCATAGTCGTCCAATCATCATTGTCGGGAGACCTTGGGAGTGGAACCTTCTGACAAGTTTGAAGGAGAAGCAAAAGGCGTTCGTGGCCGTTTTGTCTTTCTAAAACTGTGGAGATGAGAGGTGGCATGGTGAGAATAATTAGTTATTAGATAGTTTATTCCCATGTTATATGGAATATTCTAGTTGTTTTTTTTCTCTCCTTTCTTTTTTTGTCAAGAATTTTGTAATAAAAGCATTTTCACTTTTTTATGTACATGAGCCATCATTGCATATTGACATCATTTATAAATAATAAAATAAAATTAGTAGCACATATTGTTTGCAATGACTTCTGTATCTTATTACAGATTTCTAGAGTTGTGCTGGGTCCTTTTTGATACAATAGTGTAATAACCCAGCCCATTTGGACCCTAGACCAAGCCTAAATTTTTGAAGCCCCCCCCCAAAAAAAAAATCCTATGTGCAATGCGTGACAGAGAGGAGGAAGAAGACTCCTAATTAGAGTCTTTTTTATTTTTGATTTCATCAAGATCAGGTGGAGGAGAGTCTGACTAGGTCTAGGAAACTCCTCTATAAATAGACCCCTTCTTCTTAGATTTTCGTCATGAATTGTTAAGAGATTACCGAAATTTTTCAAAGTGATCTCTATGAGTTGCTGGATGCGAAGAAGAGTTGTTGGAGCTTTTCTCGATCGTCGGAGCCAAGGTAAGGGCTCGATCCTTCCTTTTCTCTCTCTTCTCTATCTTCTCTTGGCTTAGGCCTTGCCAACGACCACCTATCTTGTCAAAAGAAAATCAAAAAAAAAAGAGAACTCCTATTTTTCTCTGTTTTGAACGAGCCTTCCTCCTTTTTTTGGCCACCGATGCTGCCATCTATAGTGCCACACCCCTGGATCGTGAACCCCCACCTATCTGCTACCTTTTTTGAAGCTCATGGCCACCAGTGATCGACCAATGATGGAAGAAATAAAGAAAAAAATGGAGGTCCCCTATTTTTTCAAAAAATTTATTTTCTTTTATTGGTCGGCCACTGGCTATCGGTCGTCTCTTATTTTCGCCATCATCAGTCATCTGTTACCACCACCTATCGTCAGTCTTCTGACCACCAGCCATCAAGAATCACTGCCCCTTCCTTCTCTGTTCGGCCAGGAAAAGAAAAGAAGAAGAGAAGAAAAGAAAGGAAAAAAAAAGAGAAGAAAAAGAGAGAAAAAAAAAAATTTCTCTATTTTTTTTTCTAAAATTTTCTTTCTCTTCATGATTTTCTCTCTCTAAAAATCTTATAGATCGATGGAGGGTCTAGATACCTACGTAACCCAGATCGATTGGTTGATTCTAGGAGATGTCCTAAACTTATGACTTTAGGATATTTTTATAATTTTTTTATCCTTAATTATATATTATTTTTATGCTTAATCTTGATCATATAGAGATGTAATTGTTGTATAAAAAGATATTGAGTAAAATATCTTAATTTTGGATTCATAGATTGAGAAACTCATCAATTTCTGTATTTAGATCAGTCATCGGTAGAGGTAAGAATCTCTGTGCATGATCATCATTATATATACTATTTTATCATTAATTTTATATCATTGAAATTGCATCGTTGAATTTGTGATCGATAAATTTGCTATGTTTGAGACATCATTATTTGCTTATATAATTTTTAAGCATGAGTATATTATGTCAATATATATGTATCAGTGATTGATGGCATGATTATATGGGTATGATATATTTATCTTGATCACACTGCAAATTGAAATTGATTAATGAAGTCAGTGTATTATAATTTCATTGAAAAAAAATATGGTTTGAACTAGTCTCATCATGTGGAACAGTCCGTCAGGAGTTTATATCTGGAACAGTCTGCCAGGAGCTTATACCTAGGACAGTCTCTATGGACTTTATGTGGATCAACCGGCTAGAAGCTCATACCTGGGATATCCCGTCAGGAGCTTATGCTTGGGACAACCCCCATGAGCTTTCATACGTGGGACAGTCAGCCAGGAGCTCATGCTTGGAAGGCTGGGCTTATGAGTAGAAATTCGATCAGATGGAGACTGGGCATAGTCTTGGTTGGTTCAGAGTCAGAAAAAAAGTTAAAGATCATCATATAATTATGAAAAGAGAAATAGAGGATAAGGCATGAAACTAATGTTGAATAAAAGTGTAGATGTTTGCAGTATTTTGAATATTGAATATGAGATTTTATATTTTATTATTAATTTTTATTTTTATATTATATTATTATACTGATGTGATATGCGAAATTCTAATTGGATTGTAAAGCTCACACCCCTCCATTTTTTTCTTTTCTTCTCAAAATTATAGGATGCTCATAATTTGTTATGGTATAAATTTGCAAGTGAGTGGATGCATAAATACAGTGTCATTGATATCTGATTAGAGGATTGAAGAAATTTAATTAATAATTATATAAATTTTACTAATTATTAGTGAAATTAGACATTATGGATGTTGAGGTTGTAATGAATTATTTTAGGCCTTGCATGTTCTTTAGAGCTTGTCTTAAGGAGTGTGCGGTCATCACTTATCCAACTTGGATGCTGGGTTCGGAGCATGACAGAATGGTATTAGAGCTTAGGTTTAAGATCACTAGAGACTGTGACATAAGTGATATCAAAATTCTGAGATTATAATCAATAAAATATGATAGATAATATCAGAGCTTAATGTTATGATCATTAAGGATGTGATAGAATGATATTAGAGTTTAGGTTATGATTACTAAAGAATATGACTTCAGTGATATTTGATCTTAAGGTTATAATTATCTGAGATTGTGAATTGAGTGATATTTGAACTTAAGGTTATGATCATTAGAAACATGATAGATATAGCAGAAAGGATTCAATATTTGAATTTCAAATCAATAGATACTATGATGAAATTTATGCATGAGTGGCATATGATGTCCATAATAGAATTGACAAGTTACATCTTAGATCTCAATTAATAGGATTGATCTGAGTATGAGAAGTGTTGACCCTGAAAGGAAGTGGGAGGTATTGATATGTTATGTTGAGTATATTCGATGATTTTGGAATGCTAATCTTATAAAGGTGGAGATCATGATAACTTTTTTGATTTTGATGTTAATTATTTGAGGATTACAAATTTTGAACTTATCAGAAAGAAGTTAGTCAGGGTGTGGTCTAAGAAGAAATTGCATTATATGAGAAAGAAGTATTTTCGAGTGTTGAACCTACAAGAAGATCATATATGAAAATCAAATTTAGATGAAAAAAAAATATACTTGAATTTTATTATGAGAATATGAGATACACATCTTGGTAAATCTTTGGCTATTCAAAATTTCATATTTGGATATGATTTCTTGATTTTTCAAGTTGCATTGAATTTCAAGTCAAAATGTTATTTTTCTAAGTGGATCTAAGTTATTTTGATATTATTGTTAAATTGAATAAAAAAATTTATTTTGTTAGAATATGATATGCATGTTATGATGAAATCTTTAATAATTTATATTATTATTTTTGAATTAAATTTCTTAATTTTTTTTGTGATTATTGAAGATAGTGGAGTGTATTAATTATTCAAATCAAAGTTCAGATTTCTGAGCTAATCTAAGATATCTTGCTAGTATTAAATTTTGAATGACTTATATAAATCTTAACACATAAGGGATAAGTTTGCCTTGATTTATCGATTGATGTTAAGGGTTGTGATGAAGGAAGCCCTACAAGAAAAAAAAATCAAGTTGATTCTACTTACAAAGATGTTGACTTGAGTTCTTCTAGTTTATTCAAGTTGGAGTTAATTCTTTTACAAAGAAAGGTTAGTTTGAAAATTATTTAAATGATTGTAAGGTAAATCCAAGGTTAACTCCAGACATGTTAGATTCTTGGGGAGTGATGAAGCATATGCAATGATTTCAAACATAAAAAGTGGATTAAGATTTAATTTTGATGTGCTATACCCAAGGGGTAATAAAGATAAAAAAAATTTAAAGTTTTACTCTAAATTTTATATAAAATTTGAAGGTTGGATCTATCTCTAATTGATCTAACGTACAAGGATATCTTTCGATAAACCTATATAATTTGATAAATTAATATCAGAGTGCGCAACAAAAGCATGATGGTTTAAATCGATTAGAAATATTAATCTTTTGATTCAAAAGATATTATGATAAAATACATTAGTTGCAAATAAAAATTTTATTGATAATGAAAGGATGTTACAGATTTTGACCTAATCTGATCATAGTCAGGCAATTTTTGTCAGTAGGTTGCTTCATTGCAGATAATGCCAAGAAATCCTAGATATCTCAAGTTTATTATTAACAGTTTGATAATTTTTTTGTTAGTTTAACCTAGAACGTTTTGACACAAATCTTATTTTTTCAAGATTTAACATTGTTAGTCAAACTGATGTAGAAGGTTAAGGTTTTCCTAAGATGGAAGTATGGTTGTTAAAGTTGTTAGGAGGATAAAAGAAAAAGAAGCCTGTAATTATGAGAAGTGTTTGATGTTTAGGCCATCTTTAGTTTCTATTAAAGATAATGAGTTAATCAATCAATATAATGAACAAAAAATTTTGGTATTTAAATAACAGGTCAAAATATTATTGTTTGTTTAAAAAAAAATTGAGAAACCAACATGAAGGGAATAAATTTGAGATCTCACATAATTTTATTATATCAAAATCTTGTAAAATAAGTACTATATAAGGTAGACTATTAAAAGTTCTAAGATGATATAATCGATGTTCTTTTAAAGTTATAAGTTAAGCAAAGTTAATTTCGAAGATGAAATTATTTTAAGGAAAAGAGAATGTAATAACCCAGCCCATTTAGACCCTAGATCAAGTCCAAATTTTTGAAGCCCAAAAAAAAAAACTTGTGTGCAGCGCGTGACAGAGAGGAAAAAGAAGACTCCTAATTAGAGTCTTCTTTATTTTCGATTTCATCGAGATCGAGCGGAGGAGAGTCTGGTTAGGTCTAGAAAACTTCTCTATAAATAGACCCCTTCTCCTCTCTTAGATTTTTACCATGAATTGTTGAGAGATTGTCAGAATTTTTCGAGATGATCTCTATGAGTTGCTGGACGAGAAGAAGAGTCGTCGGAGCTTTTCTCGATTGTCGGAGCTAACATAAGAGCTCGATCCTTTCTTCTCTCTCTCTTCTCTATCTTCTCTTGGCTCAGGTTTTATCGTTGACCACCTGCCTTGCCAGAAAAGAATCAAAAAAAGAGAACTCTTGTTTTTCCCTATTTTGAACGATCCTTCCTCTTTCTTTGTCGACCACCGACACCGCCATCTATAGTGCCACACCCTTGGATCGTGAACCCCCACCTACCTGCTACCTTTTTCGAAGCTTATGGCTGCCAGTGATCGACTGATGACGGAAGAAATGAAGAAAAAAATGGAGGTCCCCTATTTTTCCAAAAATTTTATTTTCTTTTGTTGGCCGGCCACTGGTTGCTGGCCGTCCCTTGTTTCTGCTGCCACCGATTGTTTTTGAAAAGAAAGAAGAAAAGAAGAGAGAAAAAGAAGAAAAGAAGAAGAAGAGAAGAAAAGAAAAGAAAAGAAAAAAGAGAAGAAAAAGAGAGAAAAAGAATTTTCTCTCTCCTCTCTCTCTTTCTCTCTCTAAGATCTTTCTACTCTCTCTTTCTCTCTCTAATTGCATCACGGACTTTAGGATAAAGTTGAGATGAAAATAAGATGATTTGAAATTACTTCGAAATTCATGCAGTAAGTTGGATCTCAGTCCGGTCCTTATTCAAAATTTATAGCATCTGATCACAGTTAATCTATATTGAGTTACCATGACATGACCCCTTAATAATCTTGATCATAATTTTGTCTTTTGTGGAAGGTGAAGAGTTTCTCTCTCTAATTTTTCTCTCTATTTTTTTTTTCTCTTCATGAATTTCTCTCTCTAAAAATCTTATGGATCGATGGAGGGTCTAAATACCTACGTAACCCAGATCGATTGGTTGATCCTAAGAGATGTCCTAAACTTGTGACTTTAGGATATTTTCATAATTTTTTTTATCCTTAATTATATATTATTTTTATGCTTAATCCTGATCATGTAGAGATGTAATTGTTGTACAAGAAGATATCGAGCAAAATATCTTGATTTCGATTTCGTAGATTGAGAAACTCATCAATTTTTATATTTAGATCAGTCACCGGTAGAGGTAAGAACCCCTGTACATGATCACCATTATATATGCTATTTTATCGTTGGTTTTGTATCGTTGATTTTGCATCGTTGAATTTATGATCGATGAATTTGCTATGTTTGAGACACCATTATTTGCTTATATCATTTTTAAACATGAGTATGTTATGTCAATATGTATGTATTAGTGATTAATGGCATGATTATATGGGTATGATATATTTGTCTTGATCACATTGCAAATTGAAATTGATTAATGAAGTCAACGTATTATAATTTCATAAAAAATAGATATGGTTTGGACTAGTCTCATCATGTGGAACAGTCCGTCAGGAGCTTATGCCTGAGACAGTCTGTCGGGAGCTTATGCTTAGGACGGCCTCCACGGGCTTATACATGGATCAACCGATTAGGAGCTCATACCTGGGATAGTCCGTCAGGAGCTTATACTAGGGACAGCCCCCACAGACTTTCATACGTGGGACAGCCAGTCAGGAGCTCATATTTGGAACAGCCTTGATGTGCTTATGAGTGAAAATTTGATCGGATGGAGATTGAAGCATAGTCTTAGTTAGTCCAAAATCAGAAAGAAAAAGGCTAAAAATCATGTGATTATGAAAAGAAAAATAGAGGATAAGACATGAAACTAATGCTGAATAAAAATATTTCATCTATTAACATATGATGATACATCTCTTTTGATAAGACAGATAATTTATAGATATTTACAGTATTCTGAATATTGAAAATGAGATTTTATGTTTTATTGCTAATCTTTATTTTCATATTATATTGTACTGCTATGATATGTGGAATTCTTACTAGATTGTAAAGCTCACACTCTTCTATTTTTTTCTTTTCTTCTAAGAATTGTAGGATGCTCATAATTTACTATGGTATAAATTTGCAAGTGAGTGAATGCATAAATAGAGTGTCATTGATATCTGATTAGAGGATTGAAGAAATTTAATTTATAATTATATAAATTTTATTAATTATTATTGAAATTAGATATTATGAATGTCGAGGTTGTAATGAATTATTTTAGATTTTATATATTTTTTAAAATTTATTTTAAAAAATATATAATTTTTATGTATTTGATTTAAATATTAAATTCGGAGGGTGACAAATAAAATATGTATCTGCTATTTAAAGGTATTTTTATGTCCGATAAATACTACTCTCTAACGATCAAAAAAAAAAAAAAAACACTACTCTCTTGGAAGTAGAACTTCGAACCACCAAATTAGATTGTCATGTACCACCACTTAGAGGGAATTTAGTAGATCACATGGAAATGTCAGTGAGTCAGGAGAGAGAGTTAGGTCCGTAGAGCACCAAGCCCACATCCTTCCCACCGTAAAACAGTACCGAAGAACCTGCCAAACTTCGGGTGGCCAACCTAAGAAAGGAGCCTGAGAAGGATTACTTTATTAGATAATTTAAAGGGGAAAGACTCATCCCAAAGTTGTGATGGTACCATCCCCTGGGGACATGGCCTTAATTGGTGGGTCGCTCAACGGTGGTGGTTGCAGTAATAAAATGATGGCCTCATGGGCCACAAACCTACCTGGTATAATTAAGAGTTAAAAAACCTACTTGAAGACGCTAGCACACAAAGGGGCACCACAATTTTCCCGTTTTTAAGTTGGTGGGGGTCCCAGTCTTATTACGCTTTTCTGGTCATCTATAGTATTGCCCTATGATTGGTATAACTACTGAAAACTCTTATGCAACTACAACTATAACAATTGACCCCACAACAGTGAGAGAGAGAGAGAGAGAGAGATGGATGTTGGATAAGAATGCATCAATTATTAATGAGCATAACTGTAGATCCAAATAACCTTATTAGGATGCACATGGTCTGAGAAAACAATGTCACATGGCAACATAAAACGAAGTGAAACAATGAACAGAAAGCAATCCATTGATTCATGGCAAAAAAGAACCCATACCTTGTACTCCCCCTTGGCAGCAGCAGCAGTAGCGGCAGCCAACAAGGGAGGAACAGGTGGTTACATCCAAAAGCCACAGTACAAAAGACACTACCCATCACCTCCTAGAACCAGCGACACAACTCATCAGACAAAATCTCAGTGCTGCCAGGCCTTGAAAGAAAGAAAAGTAAAATAAATATAAGAAAAAAAGGGAACCAAACAGAGCTCGAAGCAGCAGTGACTCACTCTTCCCATTGCCATCAAAGATCGTCCTTCAGCATCCCACACTAATTACTAGAGACTCACAAAAAGACTACATAAAAAGTACTCCTACTGTTTCACCTCACTCCAAGAACCCAGTCCTTGTGAGCACAGTATTCCTCACCTTGCTAAGGTCTCTTCCTTTGAGGGTCCTCCCAGCCCCTTCACACACAGAGGAGGATGAGATCTGGCTCCTGGCCATCTTCTTCGCCAGCCATTCATGTGGAGGAACCTTATCATCGTCATCATCTTCGTCGTCGTCGTCGTCGTCTTCGCCGTTGGCGACGGTATATTTGCCGCGATTATGGTCAGCTTCGTCGCCATAGAATCTGTAACCATGGCTCTCAGAAGAGCCCTCGTGCTTGTAGATCTTGGACCAGTCGGGTATGGCAACGGGGGCAGACCGTCGAAATGCACCACCACTGCTCTCTGGATTGGCATTGGATGTGGGGATCATTTTGGAGGGAGTTGGAAGACGCCTACTAGTAGAAGAACCAGTGAAATCCTTACCTCTTCTAGTCTTTGGGCTCTCATCTTTCGTCTCCCTCACAGCATCCCACACCTCCTCTTCCTCAAAATCCTCATCCCCCATAGCTAAACCTAACAAAAGCCTAAGCTAGATAGAATAGCCTATCGGTCTTTCTCATCTAAATTGGCACAGCATATGCTCCGCTCTCTTTTGATGGATCCACGATCCAAAGGGGTCGGTCTCTTCTTTTATACGACCAGCCCCAGTTCTACTGTGGGAGAACTGGTAGAGGTTGGAGAGGGGTCTCTTGGGGAACCGATGGACAGGGAGAGGTGACGGAAGCGTCTGGAGGGCATCACACTGGTGTGTGAGTGAATTGAGCTGGGTTTCGTCACAGGCATGCACCCAGCCCACAGAAAGGGAAGCAACAAAAAAGCACCCATTTTGATCCCTTAGGTGGGACTTGCCAGCCAAGGGCCCTTCCCCCCAGCACTAGGGCGTTCGGATTGGGAGAAGGGGGGCCTTGAAAAAAAAAGAAGGGGATAACTGGAGTTAGCCGATTGGACGAACTGGGTACGGATGGCCTGTAAGACTTATCCACAGGAAATGAATTTTGTACTGAACTGCGCCTGGGGATTTTAAGTGTGAGGGACAGAGCTGTAGTCACTTCTTCAGAAGCCCAAGAAAGGGAGGAAAGAGACACAGTTAAGTATCAGGTGTTGCGGAGTATGGGGTGCATTAAGATTTGTGGGCGATTCCAGGCTTTTCTTTTCTCTCTCAAACGGCGATTCAAGGCTTTCTTTTCTCTCTTAAACCTGAACGAACCACACACGCGCGCACACACACACACACAGAAAGATTCTCTCTCAAACCTGAAGGAACCACACACACAGAGAAAGAGGAAACCCGAAGCGACACACTCATTACCAACCTTTTCCTCCATATTCAATTCTGTTCTTCAGTGTGAAGGAGAATGTATGAATGAAGAAGTTAGAGGAGTGAGCATACATGAATCCCTTGTCTACTGGTGGTCTTTGAGTTGGATGCAAGGAAAGGTGGAAGCTTGAAGGAAGTGTGCATAGAAGTTTCCCTGCGTACGTTAGATCCACCGTTGACTTGTTTATGGATGAGATAGTACAATGGCCATGAGTTTTAACACTGGATGTGTTGGAGAAGGGAGGGCTTGGGAGATCTGAGTCGCATAGAAATTACTGTGGAAGTGTCTGGAAGAAATGCTGAATTGGTTGGTGGAGCCTTAGGGGGCTTGGACGGTTCGTCTTGCTTGATGTGGACGGTCGTGGTTTTTGGCTTGTTTGTAGAGTACTCTCTTAGTTGCTGTCTTCGACTCCATGTGAGGACTTCGTTGCTCCGGTTCGGCATAGGTGGTTGGTGGGTTTTCCTTTGGGCTTGGGTTTGCTGCCTTGGGTTTAAAAGTGGTGACCATGAATCATTTTTGTTGGGGAAATTGATGTTGGAAATATGTCAATATAAGAGGTAAGAGCAATCCATAAATTGTTGTTAGAGGAATCAAAGTTGTTAGAGAACTAGTTCTTGCTCATGCATTGATCCTACAAGAAAGAGAGGAATGATGATTTATGCAATCACTTTCAGTTGATTTGTTTCTCTTGTTGCTCACTTTTAGAGAGAAAGAAAGGGAATGCATCAAATGATGGAGTTAATATACCAATAGTAACTTTAGGGGCTTCCACCATGTTACGACATCATCATTTATACAGCAGGGATCAACAAAGAGTCATTTTTATATTTTAATATGATGGAGCAAATACGAATAATTAGCGATACATGTTACATAGGCGGGATCACAGTTTAAATAGACTAGATGATTATTTCCAGATGCTCACCTATATATGGGTGAAGAGGAATCCTAGACCTATCATTGTAAATTGAAAAGGTTTTCGTGATAATTCAGCGTACCCACTTCCCTAACATCTTCACAGAGAGGTTAGAGCATCTGGTTGTCAAAGTTGATGTAGATCAAACTTGGCTTTCTCAGGTTCTTGGTAGAGGATACCCAAATTCTTAAAAAACATGCCATCCAACAACCATATGGACTAACATAAAATTTACCTTAGGGCAGCCCATTCATATCCCCAGCCTCATGTTTTGTTTGGTACGAAGGATGGATTGAAGTAAGAATGGATGGAAAAAGAAGGATAGAGGAGGAAGAGGATGGATGGACAGACGAGGGAGGGGATGGATGGATGGATGCTTGGTTAAATATAGAAGGATGGATGAAAATAATCTCCTCTTCTGTTTGGTATAGGAGGAATGAAAGGAAGGATGGATGATATTTATATAATATTTTTATTAGACTATTCTTTAATAAAAAATTACTATTATCAATTTATAATATTTATTTGTACTAAAGAAGTAAACATGATATAAACTTATAATCATTGTAATCTATAATTATATAAAAAAATTATATCAATATTTAATTCAATTTAATAAATAATTTTATAAACTAAATATTAATGAATTAATTATACATATTAATTATATAAATAATTAATTAATTTATAATTTAATTTAAATAGTTAATTAAAAATAGTAAATAAAAATAAAGAAATAAAAGATAATTCTAATTATTTAATTATAACTATTGAAATTACATATTAAAATCAAAATAATTAGTAATAAAATTTAATAGTATATGATTAATAGTATATATAACAATATATATAAATAATATGAATAAAAAATAAAAAAATATTATAGTTTTGTCAAAAAAATTAATGAAGGATAATTTTATTAATGTAAAAATTCACTTATCAATACTCCATCCATCCTTTCTTGCATCCTACCAATTTGGGAGGATGTAAAATGATGGACCAAAATGGATGGACAATCTCTTTTTTTATCCATCCTTCCTATAACTTTTTTTCTTTGTTTGGTACAAAGGATGGATTGGAGAAAAGATGAATAGAGGAGGAATGATGGATGAAGAAAAGGATGGATTGACTTTTCATCTATCCTCTCATATGTTTGATGAAATATGGAAGGATGGGTGAAAATAATTCTCTCCTCTATTTGGTATAAAAATAATGAGAGAAAGGATGGATGATATTTGTATAACATTTTACTGAACTATTTTTTGATAAAAATATTATTGCTATCAATTTATAATACTTATTTATACTAAAGAAGTAAATAATCTGTAAACTTATAATCTTTATAATCTATAATTATATTAAAAATTATATAAATATTTAATTTAATATATGATTTTATAAATTAATTATTAATAAATTAATTATATAAATAACTAACTAATTTATAATTTAGTTTAAATAGTTAATTAATATTATACAAATAGCTCATTAAAAAATGATAAACATAAATAGAGAATAGAAGATAATCTAATTATTTAATTATAATTATTAAAATTATATATTAAAATTAAAATAATGACTAATAAAATTTAATAGCATATGATTAATAGTATATATAAAAATATATATAAATAATATTAATGAAAAAGTAAAGAAGTATTATATTTTTATCAAAAAAAATAATAAGAGATAATTTTGTCAATGTTAAAGCTATCTTCAATGCTCCATTCATCCTTTCTTCATCTTCTCAATTTGGGAAGATACAAAATAGTGGGCCAAGGTAAATGGATAATTTATCTTTTTCATCCATCCTTCCTGTAATTTTTTAAACCAAACGATAGATAGAAACTATTCATCCTTTCAATCCTATTCATCCATTCTCTCATGACCCCAACCAAACATAGTATTTGAGTCAAACGATATATATAGAGGTATTAATCCTTCTAATCTTATCATTCACTCTCTTATGATCCCAACCAAATATAAGGTTAGTCTACTTTTATAGAAGACAAGTTAGGTATGGCACTCATTAAATGAAGTTTGATGATCCAATGCAGTATCCATTATTAATGATACAATATATTTTTTGAGAAAAATTAAGAAGATTGGAGGGACTACTCTCCACCCTCCACTCTATATCCACCCACCCACACCACCTAGACTAGAGCCTAGGCCGTTGAGCAAACTAAACCATTTGTTCACCAGGCCAGGGCTTAGCATGATAGAGGGTTGCAAGCAATTGATGATCAACACCCAAGAAATTGACCATGGCCCCTTGCCAAAGCAACAAGGGTTCATATATACCATTATAACTAAAGTTGAGTGGCATCAATGGGACATGATTATCAAAGACAAGGGTTGGGTTTGTGCTCATCAAGCTAGTCAATAGTTTGATGCAACGTCAGCCTCTAATTATGCATCAAAATTCATAAAAAAGCACTATCATATGTGATACACAAGAAAATGGACCTTGTTGCATGCAATTTTATCTATCTTGATATGTTACCAAATATAGTATTGTATTAGACCATCAAGGAAAGAGACTCATAGACAATTATACACTAGATTCTTGATGACTTTGAGCCCTAATCACTTTTTTGAGAAAACAACAACCTTGGCTTCAAAGTCTTCCTTTCTACCCGTGGAACATTTTAATTGACCCCTCTCTTTTCTAATTCATGTTCTTCTCATTCCACCTATGGTAGCTTTGTGCTTTAGACCGAGGGTGAAGATTGGGTTTCTTCTCGTGCCTTATTCTTTGAAAAGAGATCCACATTCGTTGGTTGTGATGTCAGTCTAAGACCGAGTGAAGAAGGTTGGATGCTCCTTAATAATCCTCTACTAATTAGATAATTAGAGATTTTTAAACTATAAAGATCATGTAAAAATATTTGAGTAACTTAGAGATCTAAAAATATAATTTATGGTATATGGTTGATGATGTGGTATATATATGATGATGCAGTACTCAGTGATGAAATATTTTTGGATAGAAAATTTCACTATAGCATGTGCTATATGCCACATCATCACCCTATATGCTATATTATCAAAAAATAAAAATTTTCATTTGTTATGCCATATCATTATCCGTATATTAACTATAGTGTCAATAAGGAAAAGAATACTATGTTATACTAATCGGCTATATAATCACTTATCTAAGTAGTTTATGCTATATAGTCAGCTACATAATCATCGATTAATGTCAATAGAAATTTTCAATGACAGAATCAAGTGATACTAAAATAGTGGCACCCTTTGAAGTTTAGGAATTTATTAAAAACTCAATCTAAACTTAAAGGACTAAAAGTATAATTTATCTAAAATTTTTTATCCAAGTAAAATTTAAAATTATTCCAAAAAATTTCTAACCACTCAATTATACTAAACTGTGATCTCAGATTACTAGTTTACTAGGTCAATTGGTAAAAAATGGCTAGTTTACTTGTAATTTGGATGAATGTTGGAGTCAAAACATTAAGGATTCCACCATCCTCTCTCTCTCTCTCTCCTCCTCATAGGGTTTTCACTTACCTCTCCCTCCTTCTAAGGTTGTTGGCATCCCTTTCTTGGCCATTTTTATATCCTAAGATTTTTATTGGCCCCTCTCCCCATAGTAGCTTCCATCTATCCATCCCATTGCCTCTCATCGATCAAGGCACATGATCAAGGCCTACAAGGGGTTGTCAATGTGGAAATTTCACTATAAATACTTTCATGCTCCATGCGATGATCCCCTTCCAGCTTCTAAGCAATCGATGACCTAGGATCCAAAATTTTTACTAAGCTCTAGATTTTGCATCACCACATAGAAAACCCTCAACCATTTTCTCAACACTTGCTATCCACTTTCGAATTAAGAGATTTGACTTATTTCGATTGTGGGATCTTGATTTTGTCTTTCCCTCTTTCTAGATGTAACTAGTGTCTTGGTGTTTTTTTGTTTAAACTATTTATTGATCCAAAGTCCTAGTTTTGGCTGTCTTTATGTGATTTCAAGGTCACTTTGTATAATTTGCTACGATACTTTCATATTTATCTGAAATATATTATTTAGATTTATTGGTCTTGTATAAGTATCCAAGATCTTCCTAGCAAATAATGATGTGAAACTTAATACACGCTTATAGAGATTTCTCACATTAAGATTTTTGGACACAAACACCTGTATATATGTTTATTTATACATCTTATAGTTTTGATTTCTTGTGAGTAATTTTGATGGATATATGATTGTCAATATGACTACTTATATTTTCTATATTATATGCTTTAATTGATAACTTTTCAAATGGTTAGATGGTGATACCAGCTATTAAAAATTTAAAAAAAATATAATATTTTATAATATTTATATTTTTTTACATAATTAAGATTAATAAGTTAATGATCAAAAAAGAGATATTTGGACTAGCCACGTTAAATTACAGATAGCTTACTATGACAGAAATATGGCATTATGGATAACCTGCCATAGGCAAGAATATGGCACTGTAGCCGCCATGGGCAAGAATACGACACTGTGAATAGCATGGCATGGGTAGGAATATGGTACTATAAATAGCCTACGATGGATAGGAACATGGCACTAACAGTAATTCTGTCATGGGCAAGAACGTGGTATTTGAGTTTGCCAGCTACAGACTAGAGCATGATCATGATTGGTGCAAAATTCTAAAGATAACTGTTGATTAATTCGGATCATATTAATGAGATATGATGATAAGACATGAAATCACAATTAAGTAAAAAAAAAATTTTACTTAATGATATATATGTGATGCATTACTTTTGAAAAAGATGGATATTTGATAGTATATGATGTATATTTTTGTATATATTGGTATTGAGTTATATTAGATATTCAATATGAGATTTTATGACTTATATTTTTAAATTATATTATTGTATTAGTGTAAGTGTGTGGAGATTCTTATTGGGCTGTAAAGCTCATAACCTTAATTCTATTTTTTTCTCAGAATTACAGGATGCTCATGTTCGATTGTGGTTTAAATATATAGGTAAAAAAATAGATATGTAGATAGAGCGTCATTGATATTTGATCGAATAATTGAAGGACAATTGAATTTATAATTGTTCAAGTTTCGCTCATTAATTATGAATTGAGATCGTTATTATTATTAGTATTGAGTTTGTAACGGATCTTAAGGTTTTGTATATTCTTTTAAAGTCTTGTCTTAGGAAGAGTGCGATTGTGTCACATGATAAGACTAAGTGTTGGGTACGGGACGTGATAACTAGTTTATATCAACTGATAAAGAACTGTTGGTTTACTTATAATTTGGATGAACTTTGGAGTCAAAGCATTAAGGAGTCCATTATACTCTCTCTCCTCCTTGTAGGGTTTTCACTTGCCTCTCCCTCCTACGATTTTTGGCATCCCTTTCTTGGCAATTTGTCTATCCTAAGATTTTCATTAGCACCTTTCCTCATAGTAGCTTCCCTCTATCCATCCAATCGCCTCTCCACTAATCGAGGCACATAATCAAGGCCTACAATGGGCTGTCAAAGTAGAAATTTCACCATTAACACTTCTATGCTCCATTCCATGATCTCATTTTAGCTTCTAAGCAATCGATGACCAAAGTTTCAAAATTTTTTCTAAGCTCTATATTTCAGCGTCATCGTAGAGAAAACTCTCAATCATCCTACTAGCACTTGCTGTCTGCCTTTGAATTAAGAGATTTGGCTTATTTCGATCGGAGGATCTTGATTTTATCTTTCACTCTTTCTAGATGTAATTAGCATCTTGGTATTTTTTTTTGTTTAAATTATTTATGGATCCAAAGTCTTGGTCTTGGCCGCCTCAAGGTGGTTCCGTGAAGCGTAACTAGGGGAGTAGGAAGCGTGCTAGGCACGTTTTTTCTTTTTTCTAAAAAATTCTTTCACAGAATATGAGCGAAAAGGATTTTGACCGATGAGATTGTTGTATTGTTTTTTAATTTTTAAATCACCAACCGGTGTAAGTGGTTGTTTTAACTTTTCCAGTTTTTAGTTGTATTGTTTTTTAAATTTTAAATCGTCGACCAATGTAACTAGTTGTTTTTTCTTTTCCAATCGGTCTAATTTAGTTTAACGAGGGGGATTTTCAAGAGCTCATCCTTTGACGGGATCCAGCCGTCGAGAGCTGGCTGTTATAGGTGACAGCTGTTCAGCGGTTGTACCGACTTCCTTGAACGGCAAAACTCTATTTCTGTTTACTTTAAAAAATAATTTTATATTTGCAAATTAAAGAAAACCAGAAAATCCAATAATTTAAAGCGCCCGAGGCTTCGTTGGGGGGCAGGAAACTCGGTCTTTCCTTCCTTCCTCAGCTGCCTCTAAATAGTTTCCGTCCGCTTCTTCGTAACCCTAATTAATAATTCCCCCCTCTCCCCATAAGATCCCAAAACTCCCCGTCCTTTTCCCCCAAACTCCTCCTCAAATTCCTTGACGGGGAATTCTCTTGCGACGATTGATCCATCAATCATTTAGTCTTCTTGATCGTCTCTGTACGTCTTCTTTCCCTCTTTTTCTTCGCGGATCGCTTTCGGTTTTACTCCGATTGATCTCTTTTCCCCTTTTCTTATTAATCTTGATGGATCTCTCTTTTCTTTTTCATTCTTTTTTAATTCTTTCTTGGTTCTGTGATTGATGTGACGATGGCGATGTGTTTTGGGAATCGCAGGAGGGATCACTCCTTCATGGCGAAGAGTTCCTTCAAGCTCGAGCATCCCCTCGGTTTGTACCCTCATCCCTCTCTGTTTTTTTTCGAAGGAAAATTCGTCTGATTTTGATTCTAAGTGTTTTGCTTTCTTGAAATCTTGGATGAAGTTTCTTTCTTCATGGGAGAGGTTGCCCTCGCCCGATTTTAGGGTTTCTTTGATCAACCCTTTTGTGTTCTCGGGAGATTATGAGTTGCTGTAACTTTTCGAGAAAGGAAAGAAATAATAATCGAGGAGTGCATCTAAAGATCTAAATCGCATGAATTTGTTATCTTTGTTAATTATTCCTGTTATTATTATCACCTGCTCCTTTTTGTTTTGATTCTGTCTTTCTAAATTAAACTTTGGAATATTGGTGTGGATTGTGTACAGCCTTTATAGGTCTTCAGAAAGAATAGTTTGAGGAAAGAACGGTCTATACCATGATCCAGATTATTTTGTTTGCTAAAAAGATTTAGAAATTTATGGTTCAGATTTGATAGTGTTTGGCCGGGGAATATCGAAAAACCAATGTATCCTATATCATAATAACATATGATATAATTGAAAATTTTTCTTTATAATTTAACACGGTATTTTCTGGTATTGTTTGTTCTCCTGTTCCTCTTGTTACACCAGTTGTTGGTCTTTTGTTGGGGATGAATTTCTAGGCTATCTTTTGCATATCTAAGAGCGCTTATTTTTGAATCACTGGTGTTCTTTTTATTTAGATCCTTTCTTTCTAAACTAAACTTTGGTATATTGGAGTGGATTGTGTACAGCCTGTCTAGGTCTTCAGAAAGAATAGTTTTAGGAAAGAACTGATGATCAAGATTATTTTCTTTGTTTATAAAATCTGGAAATTTAGACTTCAAATTAGAGTTTTGTTTACATGTGGATTGGGCAGAAATCTGATCCGATACTGATTGGATACCAGCATATCCATATCCATATTTGTTTTTTTCTAATGAATACAAATATAGATACGGATATTACTTGGATGCAAAAATTCATATCTGTATTTATTCTAAATGGATTCGGATACAATTCGGATACTAGAAGCATGGATGTGATTACGGATGTAAGTTGGATAATTAAGCTTGATGACCACAGAATCAAAGATGTTGCTAAATAGATGATAAATCAAGTTAATAACATGTTTATATGGTTGTTTATTTTTTTTAAAAATTAATAAGTGCGATATAAAATTATAGAGGGTCGTAGGTAGATTCGAATACAGATTAGATGGTTGTCTATCCATATCCATATCTTTTTTTTTTTTTGACAGATATGGATATGGATATGGATATAGATGTTAGTCGGATCCTTAAATTTCTATCTATATCCAGATTGATCATCAAATAGCTGCAGTTGGGTGGGTATCAAATTTGGTAGTAAACATAAATTTGAATCTGTTATTTGCTGTGACACTTTCATAGGTTCTTCTCTTGTCACATGATACAGTTGTGTGGGTTTTGTTACTTATAGTCAACTTTTGGTTGAATATAGTTAGTAAATTAAGGGTATAGATTGGTTAGTTAAGTGAATTTGTGTACCCACTTGGTTTTTGAAAGCATATTTTGAACATAATGGGCTGTAAATAGGTTAGTGTATGTAATTCTCTCTCATAGATGAAGTTTTCTATGTAAATCTGATTGTATAAGGTTGGCGAATGTTCATATCTTTGCTATTACAATGTTTGTCTTGTTGCATGCAAAACTTTTAGCTACATGTCTTAAGCTTTTTTTTTTTTTAATCTTTATAAATTATTTTTATTTTTTTTTAAAAACATTTTTTATTGATATGCTGTGCATTGGGGGCTTTTTTCCCCCTTTTTGTTTTAATGGGGAGAGAAGGAGCATTTTCTCTTGTTTAAACTAACTATTTTGTGACGGCTATTTTGATTTGACAGTATATTGTAGCATACAGCATACTTGTGATATGCATCTATGCTAAATAAATTTCGAAGTTTTTAACAGCTGAATTTGTACATGAATATCTGGTGATGATATTGTTCTAGTATTGTGTGAGAACATCTAGATTGTCACTGCACTGCTTTTTTTACATGATGCATAAGCAGATTTTATGTCAGTCTTTTTTTTTTTTTTTGTTGATTGAGAATGCTCATCTGTTTTATTTGGACCAGAACATCCTAATTGACAATAAAAAAGGGTGCTCCTAAGCCATGTGAAGTTGCACTCACTGTTTTATAATGCAGCAGTGGGCTTCTTTAATTGTTTGGATGCTTCTTTATATGTGACTATTTATTTATATGCTTAATTTTTAAAACTCACATTTAAACATGTTCTTTTGCGTTTTGAATTGCAATTTTGCTGTCCCTTCGTAGTCATAGATTGTTTGGGTGGGTAGATGCTGAATGATAATAATTTTAATATTGTTTGCATATCCTCATGTTACGGTAAGTTTATCCAAATTGAATGTTGGCATTAGCAACAGTTTATTGCCATATAATCCCATGCGCTGACCTGTTTTATATGCAGGCTTGCATCCTTATGTCACCAAATATGTTAAGGTTTCCATGGTTCTGTAGCACTGTTTATCCAGAATTTCATCTGTCATTGAAATACATGAACATGGTTGAATACATGATGTCATGAAGCCACACATGTCACCTTTCACGTGTCCTACTTTCTTCCACTTCATCTTGAGGACTTGCAACATCAGATTCAATTCTCTTTTATTAGTGGTTATATTATTTTTCATTGACTGTTGTTATAACATTTGGAGGTTTATTTAAATAAAAAATTATCTTATTTGCTTAATAAAACACTTATGACTGTCAGTATCTTGTTTTGTTTTGCCAACCTTCTATTTTTTACGCACTAATGCTGATAATGTTCTTATGCAAATTGCCACGATAAGCCCCAGCATGGAATTTCTTTTGTATCATGGATGCATTTTCTTTTTAATTCATTAAGAAATTGAAGAGAATGAAACACTTGAATGGTAAGTGAAAGTTGGAAATTTTTCTATGGAGAAAAGGTCTGGCCAAAAATTTTTGTTGTGGTAGCAATTTAGGCGGGATACATGCAGAGCAATTCTCTTACTTATCAGAAAGACCTATGGGTATAGGTTCAAGTGCCTGTGCCATGTACCTGCTTTGCATTTGTGGATATTACATTATGTTCAATTTTGTCATTGCTCTTGGAGATTTGCATTCTTCTACAACCATCCATTGCTAGTATTAACTTGTACTGCATTTTGTTTAATAGCAAGTTACTTTCATTCCGATGTTAATTCAAAATATGGATATATGTTTCAGAAAGGAGGCAGGCAGAAGCTACTCGTATTCGGGAGAAGTATCCGGACAGAATTCCTGTGAGAATTGCTTTTGTCTGTATATTTCTTTTTCATGATATTCTGTATTGAGCGTTACTTATGCTTTGTTTGGATCATGATATGTAGGTGATTGTTGAAAAGGCTGAAAGGAGTGACATACCAGACATTGATAAGAAGAAGTTGGTTCCTTTCTGTTTTATTTTTTAATTTTCTCTTTGTAGTGTATATGGTTCATTCGATCTTTTAAACGATCAGCTGGACCTTGGGTAGCATTATTTTGTATTGACAGTACTTGCTTATATTAGTAGCATCCTCTAATTTTAGATTGGTTGTGAAGTTTATTTTCTATTGCCTTATTCTTATCTTAATTAGTCTTGGATTATAATTGTTATACTTTTTTTTTTAATGTCCTCTGTTGCTAGTTTATATAAATTGTCAGAGGTAGCCCTAGGTGGAAATGCTCAGAGAACGAGGATTCATAATCGAGGCCCCAATTTGTCGGAACAAAGCCTGATAGCTATGATTATTGTTTTATGTTCTCTCTAATTTTCTAAAGCATACATTTCTTGTGTTTATACAGGTACCTAGTCCCTGCAGATTTAACTGTTGGGCAGTTTGTCTATGTTGTTCGCAAGAGGATCAAGCTCAGCGCAGAGAAAGCCATCTTCATTTTTGTCAAGAACACTTTACCTCCCACAGGTCAGACATGACCCAGTTTTTAATGCATGGGTTTGTTACATTTCCCGTGTTGTTGCTTATTTATTTTTTTATTTGTAAAATGTAGCTGCTATGATGTCGGCAATCTACGAGGAAAATAAAGATGAAGATGGTTTTCTTTACATGACATACAGTGGCGAGAACACATTTGGATCCTCCTAAGGCAATGTAACATTTCTTTGTAGATAAAAAACCTTGAAAAATACGTGTATATTCTTCCGTCTCCCTAAGTTCTGCCCATTAGTTGTCGATGCTTAAAAACTGTGCTGTTTACATTTTAAAAGTTCTGGACATATGAATTTAATATTACAACTGTTCATGGTGCTTATATAATTTTTACAGTATTGACTTTTGGCTGAAGTTTTTAATGTTCACGCATAATAGCTTTATCAATAATTGTATAAATCTAAATCTTTATATAATAAAAGTAGGCCTCATATCTGTTTCAAGATAAGTTGTTTTTTAAGGCATCTCTATGCATGAATTATGGCTGTTTAAGTTACAATTACAATTATTAGCTGATTCTGTTGTTACCATTACAACTGCTTCTGGTGTTTATATAATTTCTACGGTAATGACTTTTAGCTAAATTTTTCAATGTTCACGCATAGCTTTGTCAATAATTGTATAAATCTAAGTAAAAGTAGGCCTCTTATATCTGTTTCAAGATTAAGTTGTTTTTTAAAGGGCATCTCTATGTATGAATGATGGCTGTTTCAGTTACAATTACAATCATTAGCTGATTTTATTGTTGCTGTTAATTTTTGTTGCGCATAATGTATTCTCACTATCCATGTAAATACCAGGTGTTTTGTTTTTTTTTTGTTTTTTTTTTTGGGTAACATGAGAGTAATAACTATATTACTATCCATGTAAATACCAGGTGTCCTTTTTTTTTTCTTTTCTTTTTTTGGTAACATGGGAGTAATAACTATATTAGCGAAAGGATAATAAAAATGTAATACATGCTGAACGATCAAAGCCTAAAGCACAGGCCGTACAGAAAGTAGAAGCCCAAAAGAAGGCCATCCACTCGAAAGGTCTGTATAGACACAGAACCCTGAGTATGGTAATTGTCAGTGACCAGATAGCATCCCTGAAAAGAAGCCCAGATTTGTATCAAAAAAAAGAAGCCCAGATGGTATGCAGAGCTGAATGAAATTTGATCGCCTGAGCTTAAATGAAGTGTAAGAGTATCCGATCCCAGCGACGGGGTTAACAAAACCATATACTCAGCAGAGACAGGTATCGACGTGTAGCAGGCTCTATATAAGAAATCTGGAGCAGGCAAGGCCCAATAACATTGAGAGCAAAATGGAAACCATTAAGTATTGAACCTTTGGAGCAATGAAGAGTATAGGAGTACAAGCTCCGGTCCTCTAGCAACTGATTAGTGTGATTCAGAGGGTTTGTACTTTGTAGTGAATGATATCCCTTGTATTAACTTTGCAGACATGTGAGCCATGAGAATATATGATAGAACACACCAAATTTCTTTGCTAAAGCTTGAGAATGGAATGGAGAAAATAAATGAGCATGACTGCCAATGATATGCAAGATCCAATGGGGAACAATAAGAGGACGACAGAAAATAATCCGTTGTCCGCTGAACTTGCAGGCTGAATAGGTCTGAGTCCATGTTTACAGCAAGAAGAGGTTTAGAAACATTAAAACAGTGTAGAAGCATTAAAAGTAAAGCTCGGTGTAGAAGCATTAAAACAGTATTACCGGGAATAGCATAAAATGCTGAGTTTTAAATCTTTGGAAGACCATAGCTGCCGCATAGAAGATATGTGAAAAGCACAAAGTGCAATGGGGTTCCTGTCTGCAGCGTGTGGAGGAGAAGATTCCATGAAAAGAGGATAACGTACAAAACTGAATAGACTGCATAGAAAACATATATAGCTGCAACATATATAACCTACATATGATGGCGGATGCAATGGTGTTAACAAAGTAGCAGATAAGAACATGAAAGGCACAACAGCACCGCAGCATTAATACTAGTGTTATGCATGCATTCCAGGTAACAGTTTCCTTTGTAAATATAAAATCAGCTAAGAGAATAGATAAGGCAGAAGCATCCAAGAAGGATGGCACAACAGTATAGGGCACTTCAAGGGGATTTTCAAAGCTCTTCTTTAACTATATTAGATTTACAGTATTTTTAGTTACTTCATGCTGATGGTTACGTATCCGCTTTCCAGCAACTTTTTGAGCAGTGGCATCGTGTTAGTTTGCTTAGCTTTGAGTCCTCTTCGGATGGTCTGTTATGTTTCTGTTCGGTTCTCTGATTTGTTTGGACTCATTTGACTCATTTATGCTTCTCTGATTAACTATTGCTTCGGGCTATGTGTACTGCAATCTCAGCTGGCAGCTGCAGTTACAGCAACTTTTCTATGCCACAGCGCATTCACTGTTGTGTCATCCTTCTTGGGTGCTACTGTTTTGTCTATTTTCTTAGATGATTTTACTTTTACAAAAGAAACTATTATCTGGAATGTATGCATAACACTAGTATTACCGCAGCATTAATACTAGTGTTATGCATGCATTCCACTGTTCCAGGTAACAGTTTCCTTTGTAAATGTAAAATCAGCTAAGAAAATAGAAAAGGCAATAGTACCCAGGAAGGATGGCACAGCAGTGAATGCATTGTGGTATAGATGGAGGGAACTGTGGGCCAAATGATGAAGAAAGTTGCTATAACTGCAGCTTCCAGTTGAGATTGCAGCAGACATAGCCCGAAACAATAGTTAATCAGAGAAGCATAAATGAGTCAATTGAGTCAAAACAAATCAAAGAACCGAAGAGAACAGAGACATAACAGGCCATCCAAAGATGGCTCAAAGCCGAGCAAATTAGCACGACGCCATTGTGTTCAAGGAGTTGTTGGAAAGCGGATAAGATAACCATCAGCACGAAGTAAATAAAGATATTATAAATCTAATGCAGCTAAAGAAGAGCTTTGAAAATCCCCTTGGAGTGCTCTATTGGCTATAGAATCTGCAACCTAGTTTGCTTCACGATAAATGTAGCTTGAATACATACTAGATGCCATCCAAGACCATAAATCTTGTAGAAAAGGTAGATGTCTATAATTGTGCATAGAAGAAAAGGATCTATGAAACAACCGTCTATAATTGTGCATAGAAGAAAAGAATCTATGAAACAACTGTCATAGAATTACCTTCAAGCCAAAAATAATTTACCCCGAGTCCATGTTAATCATGCAAGCACATCCTTGCAGGTCAACCTTTTCAAGGACAACCTCTACCAAAAGATTTGGATCCGAGGTGTAATATTTAATTTCCAAATCCATTTAAAATGAAAGCCTCATTATTGTGGTTGTTGATGTGCCCCCAACCTAATCATGTCTTGAAGAGTTACATAAGGCCATTTAGATGATCCCTATATAAGCTGATCAGACCAGAGGCTTCGAGCTAGAGAAATAGTACAGCCCTGGGTCATCATATTAGAAAAAAATAAGTGAGCCAGGTTAATAAGGTTAGCAACCTGCAAATTAAGACATTAAGAGTCCACATTAATATAAGTAGGTGATGCTAGGAGAGGAATGGTAGATATCCATGGATCCTTGTATATATGAGTAGAAACTCCTCATTCTATCAGCCATTGAAATTGCACATCAAGTCCAGATGCACCAATGTTCTTCTAGATTATGGAACAATGCCTTGGCTTTTAATAACGAAACCAAGAATCATTAAAATGATACTCAGCTTTAACTAATTAAGCCAAAAGTGAAGCAAGATCAAGGATTATTAGTTGAGCAGCTAACTTGCATCGGCTTTGATGTCAACGGTGAAATCCCACTTATTCGATAATGTCCTCATAAAAATGCCCTGAACTCTCGTCCAAGTTTATGTGAAATGGATATAGGCACATGTTCTGAAGATAATGGAATGGTTTAAAGAACAGATTCAAGCAAAGTAGCTCGGCCAGCCACAGACAATGTCCGCCATTTCCAAGGTGCAACTTTAGTAGATACTCTATTTAGAAGTGGTCGAAAATCTACTGAAAATAGGGTTTCACTAGACAAGGGCACACCAAAGTACTGCCAGGCCGTCCGTTTCTCAATGATGTTCATTAAGTGCATAATTTGAGCTTAGGATTTATGGCATGTACTTGGACTAAAAAATATATATGACTTTGCATAATTAACTGCTTGACCATAATGATAGCACTAATTCTCTAGAATTGTAGTAAGGCGCACAGCATCCCTGACCATTGCCCGAGCCAGTAAAATACAATCATCGGCATTAAATGCATGTGAGACATAGAGTCTATAAGTTCTTGGCAAATGAGTCTATACTGTGTAATGCAATATTCTGGAGAAAAACTTGGAACATAATAAAAATAGATAAGACAAAAATCGGAGGCTATTTGAGGATTAGACTTTTTAGGAATTAAAATAATATATATTTTCTTCCAACAGTCAGTTAATGCAGCATGCTGAAAAAATGTAACCACAAAGAATACATCATGCTTAACAAGATACTAGTAGTTCTGAAAGAAAAAAGCCAGAAATCCATCGGGCCTCGTAGCTTTATCTGGATGCATACTCTCTGCAGCGCTTGCTCAACCTCTTGTTCTGTGATTGGCCTAATTGATATATTAGTCTATGGTACAGTCAGGGTGGGTATGAGAATTGAATGATCCATGTGACCAATATTTCCATCAGCTGTCCAATGTTGCTAAATGGTCTATCAAGAGAGCTTGAATAGCCAGAGAATCCTAAACCTGTCCTCCTTGATCTATGGATAAAGGATGAATTTTGTTTCTTCTTCTGCGTAAAACCATGGTGCAATAAAAAAAAAAAAAAAAAGGTGTTAGCATCCCTCTCCTTCAGCCAAACAGCCCATGATTTTTGTCTCCAGAGTATCTTCTGCTGATGTAAAGTTTGTTGATATTCACAGAGAAGTGCCAATAAGGAGAAACACTGCATGAGTGGAAGACCACCTTGCTGTGCTTCTGGTAGCTGTAATTTATAAATTTGATCATAAAGTCACTTGGCACGGCCAAAGAGACTATCAATATTTATCTTCCACCTCTTCACCACTCTATGCTTAACAGGAAAGATAACCTGATCCTGGAGAATGCTGGTCATGACAGTACCATGCATGCTGAATGACTTCCTCAAGCCTTAGACAAGTTAACCAAAATTTCTCAAACCTACAAGGTAACGGTCCTCTGGTAACATGCCTATCAATGGTCTGATGCAAATCTAGCAAGATGCCTAATCGTAAACTTTAGGATACGACTCTAGCCAATGTTCCGATGCAAAAGCCTGGTCTATTCATTTCCAAACCAAAGCAAGGCCATAAAGATTATTACACCAAGTATATTTAAGATCCTAATACCAAAGATTCAGAAGACCAATGGATTGAATGAATGATCGAAATTTCCTAATCTCCTGGTCCACACAAAAGGCTTTCCTTCTTTTTAATCTTTGGCATACAATATGCAATTGAAATCCCCAACTAAACACAGTGGTGACCCTAAATAACATACGCTGAAGTTGCACCTATACCTCTCGTCTCTGAAAAATTGAAGTACTAGCATAGACTACACCCAAAATCCATGTGTGTTCATTTAATACAAATATGACCCCAAAAGCCACTTGTCTATATTTATGAAGAAAATGCACCTATCTATACTATAAGTCTATTGTAGCATCATATATGCTTCCCACATAGGGCCAAAAAACCTCTTAATATGGGTTAATGCATGTAGTCTAGTTTCCAAGACAAAAAAGATATTTGGATTTATTTGTCGCATTAGATTCTTCTTGCGATTAGCAAATGGAGGCTTAGCAGCAGCTCTACAATTTCAGATTAGCAATCCATGACAAAGTAGTATGAGTGTGTGTCATGGACTAAATCTAACTCCATCCCTATGGTACTAGTACTAGCACTAGAGGAAGACTTAGCTTGCACATATGCCATGGTAATACCTTATTGCCAGCAGTGATAATTTGGAGTCGGTGAACGACCTCCTCATGTGAAGATAGCCATGAGCTTTCCATATGCATAATATCAGTAGTAGCAGCATGACCTTGGATCATAGTAGGACTATCAGATTTATGTTCATGTGATGCAGATTCAACCACCGTCACTGGTTTCTAGACCTTGACAATAGGCCTGCATTGTTTAACAAAAGAGGACACCAAGGCAGTTGTAGCTTCATTATCAGGGTACAGACCCCAGTGCTTCAGTGATAACTTCACTGTTGGTGGAGAGAGAGCTTTTGGAGAAACCCTCACACTTTGATTCATAAGAGGTGATCGGTTCCTTTTACCCTTCTCACAAAAGATCAAATAGGTTGCGTATTAAATAGCAGAGAATAAGTGATCTCCATACTTTGTGGATCAAAATATTGTCAATTTAACCTTCTCGGTAAGTTGCAATATCAATAGCTTAAAAGGTTAACTGTGTCAGGTTAGGTTAGAAGGTTGAATGCCAACTTTGTGTTGGGTTGTTAGGTCAATTCTTACCCCCAATGAACTGAAATGATCTGCGGATAAAATTGTGCTCTGGTGGCTAGTTTTGGTGCCCAACTCTAAAATTCCGAACCCATTGGTTCTAATCCGCGTAACTCTATGGACCTCAAGTACGGCCTCTAACAGTTTGAAAGGGATAATAAACATTGGAAAACTGCTGAAAATCTGCAACGATTTGCAATACCATATTCACTTTCTTTTAATTTAGAGAAACGTACATCAATATAAAAAGAACTAATTAAAACTATACTTTGAACTCTCTTTTGACGATGCTTTTATGTTATTTATCTTGTATATATTTTATAGAAAACATCCTTAACTATTAAAATAAATTTTGACATCAAGTAATATATGTAAATCAACCAAAACGATTTTCCTATAGAAAACATCTTTAGCTATTAAAATAATTTCTGATATCAAGTAATATATGTAAATCAACGAAAATTGTTTTTTTTTTAATGCTACCTCTAACAAGTCCAAGAAGAAGAATGTGTGTGAATTATGAATGCACACCCGACCCAGGTTGAAGCAAAGAATCAGTTTACTTCACACCGTGTCCCAAACGTCATGCATTCCACAATACATTTATCATCCGAATAAGCTCAAAGTTAGGAGTCAGATCTGTGATCTCCTCTAAATGGAGGGTGAGTGGTACACCACCAACAATGCCTTGTCTGAATATATAAGTTCAAAGTTAGCACTCAAATCGTTTCTTTATCTCCTCTAAATGGAGGATGAGTAGTACAC